>NC_028643.1:29003430-29008992 GCF_001406875.1 Solanum pennellii
GGGAAGGGGCGGAAGTGCCTGGGGGCACGTACTCAGGGTCACGCTCATCATCAGAGCCGATGACCATGCGGTCAGACGGGGCGACAAACTTCGATCGCCCGCGTGCATAGGTGCGGTCTTGCTTGGGTGTCATAGTAGATAGTACCTGTAAAGGATCAATATTAGTATGAGTAGTGGCAAACAAGACAGGCAAAACCATACGAAGTAAAACATTGAAAATAGTGTGTCAGTGATATTGAAACTGTATCACACGACGGGCCAAATGACAGCTCGTCGTGGCTATGACGGACCGTCATGAGGTCCGTCGTGTTATACTTAGTCAATGTATATATAAAGAACCCTGAAGGAGAGTCTCTGACTAGCATGACGGTATGTGCAGGACGGACCGTCGTGGGTACGACGGTCCGTCGTAGGTGTCCGTCGTAGGACACTTAGAAAAATATTGGAGACCCTTAGCAGAGGGGTCTCTAACCATCATGACGGTCGTGCAGGACGGACCGTCGTGGCTACGACGGTCCGTAACATGTATCCGTTGAAGGACACTGGGGAAAAAAATGAGAGACCCTTAGAAATAGGGTCTCTAACAACCGGAACGGTTGTGCAGGACGGACCGTCGTGAAGACGACGGTCCGTCACATGTGTCCGTTGGGGCAGGGTGCTAGGGCTTTTGGAACGGACCCTACGACGGTCCATGGTGTGTACGGCGGTCCGTCATCGGGGTCTCGTTCTGAATAACAGTGACAGAACTGGGGGTACCCTAGGCATCCCCGATGAACCCACATGGTCTTGTAGTGTTTTGGACCTATATTTGTCTATCCCAACTACCTAGGAAACTAGCAATGTAAAATCACCTATGGCTAGGGTTGTCAACATGGCAAATTCGAACATTTTGAGCCTAGGTTTAGACATAATCATATAAAGGAAACAATATACGACTAAGAACTAAGCTCATACTAACTAATAAACAAAAATGCAAGATAAATGAGTATAAATTTAGAGACACATACCTTAGAAATGGAGAAAAAGCAAATGGACAATGACTCAATTGGCAAGGTAGACACCTACAGCAGCAGCTCCGACTAGTAGATGATAATTTTAAGGCTTTGGAGAATTGTGGGGGCAATGATCAGTGGGGGGGGGAAATGTGGAAGTTGAAAAGAGAGGGTAAATGAGAGGAATAATGAATGAATGGGGTGAAAATGAGGGGTTGGGGGGTTTAAACGGTCTAATTTTGAAAAAGGGTCCAGCCGGGTCGGGTCGGGTATAATTCATTAATCACGCGACGGTTCCCCGACGACGGTCCGTCACAGTTGTGACGACCCGTCGTTAGTTCCGTCGTGTGTGCCCTAATTTCAAAATAGCAGAAAAACGTACCTGGACGACGGATGCATACGACGGTCTGTCGCAGGTGCAACGGTCCGTCGATATATCCGTTAGTGACTGCTGCGGAGTAGTTTTCTGCAGAATTTCCTGGTGATGTGCCTGCAAATTTAAACACCCATTAGTAGAAAAATGCTATCATTACTAAAAAAAACGACAAGTATTGGGTTGCCTCCCAACAAGCGCCTGATTTAATGTCGCGGCACGACTGGGGACACTTGATTACTCAGCCTTCATCAAGATGGTTTGCCTCTATTACTTTATTCCCTGATACTTTATGCCCAAAATAGAGTTTTATTCTATCTCTATTCACCTTAAACCACACTCCCTCCCTGGCTTTTAACTCAACTGATCCATGAGGGAATACTTGGGTAATCAAGTAAGGGCCAGTCCATTTGGACTTGAGCTTGCCCGGAAGACAAGGCGACCCAGAACTGTCTACAAGCACCAAATCCCCAACCATAAACTCTTGTTTTGCATTTTTCTGTTCAGTCTCCTTCTTCATCTTTTCTTTGTGGGATATGGCAGATACCGATTGGAGCTCACCACTCTGCCTCATGGTCCTACAAATGTTGAAGGTCGCTTCTTCATTATTCAACCGAAATGTCATCTGTCCCTTCTCCATATCAACTAAGGCTCTACCTGTAGCAAGGAATGGCCTCCCAAGAATAATAGGCACTTCAAAATCGACCTCACAATCAAGAATAACAAAATCAGCTGGAAAGATGAATGACTCCACTTTTACTAGCACATCATGGAGTATCCCTATAGGCCGTTTCACTGTCCGATCAGCCATCAGTAGCCGCATCGCAGTGGGTTTTGGATCCCCCAAACCCAACTTCTTGTAAATTGAGAGGGGCATGAGATTTATGCTTGCCCCCAGATCACATAATGCTTTCGCAAAATGTAATGACCCAACTGTACAAGGAATAGTGAACGCACCAGGATCTTCTTTCTTTTGTACGAGGGATCTTGTAGCAATAGCACTACAATGCTGCAGTCTATCATCATCCTCGAAAGTGACCGATCTTTTCTTGGTGACCAGATCTTTCATAAATTTGGCATAACCGGGCATTTGTTCTAGAGCTTCTACCAAAGGGACATTGATAGAAAGCTGCTTCAACATTGTTATGAAACGCCAGTATTTACCATCCTCGGTCTTCTTCACTAATCTCTGAGGAAAGGGTGGTAATGGCCTAGGCATGGGAATTACCTTGATGGGTACTTCTGCATCTTTTCCATTACTTTCCTCTGCTTCACCACTACCCTTTACCACCTTATCATTATCCTTTCTCACATTTTTCTCAGCAGATGGCATAGGTGGGTCAATGGTTTGCCTACCACCCCGAGTAGTGGTTGCCATGCAGTGCGCATCATTCTTTGGATTTTGGACAGTGTTGCTAGGAAGAGTGCCCGGTTGCCGTGTGTTCACTGTCGCAGATAATTGGGCCACTTGCAATTCGATCTGTTTAATCGAAATTGCATGTGTATCAACTTTCTGCCCAATGCTAGCTAAGTCACACCTCAACTCTTTAATGTGGTCATCACTAGTGTCGAATCTCCTCATCATTTTGTGCAACATATCCTCAACTCGCACATACTATCTCCACCATCCCTAGGAGTAACTTCACGATTTTGAGGAGGGACATAGGGCCCATTCCTGTCGTTTCTATTAGCATAGTTACCCCTGTTAAAGTTGTTATCGCGGTTGTAGCTTCCATCTCGGACACAATGACCCTCACGGTTGTAGTTACCATAGTTCCGACCTTGGTTCCCTTGACCTTGGCGCCAATTATCCTGATTTGAGCCTTGGGCGCTTGGTCGGAAACCCCCCATCTGTTCATTTACTGCATAGGAATCCTCCTCATAATAACACTCATCGATTGGAGGTGGTGGTTTAGCCAAGTAGTTGACTGCATTAACCTTTTCTGCACCCCCAGTGACATGTTTTAGTACCAACCCAAGCTCAGTTCTCATCTGAGCCATTTCTTCACGAATGTCATCTGTGGCTGGGTTGTGAGTGGACTGCACTGCAAAGGTGTTTCTCCCTGTATCAGATTTTCTAGTACTCCAAGCTTTGTTATTCCGGGAGATTTTTTCTAATTTTTCAGCGATCTCAGCATAAGGACATTCTCCATAAGATCCACCGGCTATAGTGTCCAATACCGCTTTGTTGTTATCATCTTGTCCCCTGTAGAAGTATTCTTTCAGTGACTCATCATCTATACGGTGATTTGGAACACTTCTCAAGAATGAGGTGAATCTATCCCAAGAACTACTAACTGACTCTCCTGGTAGTGCCACAAAGTTATTCACCCTGTCTTTGTGGTTTAGTTTCTTGGAGACCGGATAGTAGCGTGCTAAGAAGACATCCCTCAGTTGATTCCAAGTAAAGATGGAGTTGTATGGGAGCTCAGTGAACCAAATAGCAGCCTCTCCCGTCAGTGAGAGAGGAAACACTCTGAGCCCTATCACATCTAGATCCAAATCAGGCCTCCCCACACAACTTTTACACACTGCCCTTACCTTAGCTATATGGGCATGTGGATCCTCAGAAGGTAGCCCTGAAAACAAACCTCTTGCAGTGAGCATTTGCATCAGACTACTAGTTACCACAAAAGTGTGGCCTGTGGGTAGAGGAGGCAAAACCAGTGGCCCATCCGAATCTGCTATGTTATCATAGCCTCTGTAGTATGCTTGGGGCCGTGGAACGGGATTTTGTCCCCTCTGTTGATGTTCACCCGGAGCATCGGGTAACATCTGACCATGAACATCAACCGGAGCTGGGATGTTCTGGTTCGGATCCTCATCATTTATTCCCAAATTACGATTCATATTGCGCAGTGTACGCTCTAACTCGTGATCGTAGGGAAACAGCGGTTCTCTTCCTCTCCGTGTATTTGGCATACAAGGAGGATAGTTCTGAAAAGAAATCAAAAACAATAAAACAAAGTAAAATCAAGAAAATATCAACTAAACTATTGTAATAAGTTCAAATTAATCTAAAAGCTATTTTCCCCGGCAACGGCGCCAAAATTTGATACGCTCAAACTTACTTCTCAAATAAGAAGTAAAGCGGTCGCGTCAAGTAAATAACCCAACTAGTGAGGTTGGGATCGTTCCCACGAGGAAAATAGTTTAGACTTAACTTCAACTTGTTATTACTATTGTTCGGTTGATAACTTCCTTAGAAAGTAAAAACATAAAAAGGGGGGTTTGTATTTCCTAATGAGTAAAAATAACTAACGAAATTGAAAGAGACACTTAACAGTTTTGAAAGTTGGATTTTAATCAATTAATCAAAGTAACTAGGGTTTACGTGTTCCCCACAGGTTCATAACTTGATAATTCTAACTATAACAATTCTTTCCTAGTATCTTGCATGCAAAGTGATAAGTTATGTATTTCTAAATCCTTGGTCCGGCATCTAGAAAATCTCACTCCGCACCTTGGTCCGGCTACGTGTGTTGCTTTCCTAACCCTTATCTTTACCTCATATTAAGCATCGTATTCGATATTTGACTAAGTTATTACCTCGTACCAATCAATACTAGCCTATTAGATAGTATACACTAAATCTATGTTAATAATTCTTTTCCTATTATCTACCTCCTTGGTCCGGCAAGTAGCATTAAGGCGAGTTCTAACGTTGATCATCCGTTAAAAAGACTTCTAAGCGAAAGAATTATTAATACATGCAAGACACTATTCTAGAATTGTTATTTATGCTAGGGTTTATCTCATTATTTGCCTATGGTTCCCACAACCCTAGTTATGGAGTTTAGTTACTCATAGCCATAAACACAATATTCAAATATATTAAATAAGAATTCATGTACTTACTTCAATGAGAAAGAATAAAGTCCAAAAGTTTGCTTGATTAATCACCAAAAATCACTTGCAAGAATTCTCAAAGTAATCAATAATCTCACGAAAAGTCTAATGATTATCAAGAATCTCACAATACAATGTTTACGAATACGGAGTTTCAACAATCTAAGAGTCTAACTATCAGGTGTCTAACCTCAAAAACGAGGTTTTTCGAACTATTTATAAAAATACAAAAACCTAATTAAACAAGAATTCTAATTGCTGGAAATCTGCCAAAACGCGGCTGGGTCGACGGACCACGCTACGGACCGTCGTGGTCACAACGGACCGTCGTGGACTTTGTCGTCCCAT
>NC_028643.1:29009092-29037987 GCF_001406875.1 Solanum pennellii
GTCGTCCCATACTTGTGCAATTTCTTGTGCTGCTTTCTTCATTCCCCTCGACGGCAAGTATGACGGACAGTCATAGGCACAATGGTCCGTCGAGGGTCTTCGTTCCAAAATACTTCAACTCTCGAAATCTGGGTACTAGGATCACTTCTCTGAACTTCACGACGAACCTGCAGGACGGACCGTCATAGCCATGACGGACCGTCACAAGCTTCGTAATCCCACACTTGGTCAGACTTTCCCCATCTTCCTTCAGCAGCTGCACTACGCTGCCACCTACGGACCGTCACAGGCACGACGGACCGTCATAAGCTCCGTAGGTGGTCTCTTCTGCATTTTTTCGCTCAAAATCTCCGCATTCAGCTTTGGACAGATTTCCTGCAAAACAAAGAGAAACTTATATCAAAATTAGCACAAAAAGGCTTTCGGACATACTAAACTTAAGGAAAAAGTATTAATTATACCGTGAAACCACGGTATATCCTTAAATCGGGAGGCATACAAAATAGAATGGGTCAGCTGACCCATTTTATAAACAATTGCCTAGGTGATAGGGGGCTGGGAGACAACAACTATAACAAAAAAAGTAGTGGAAGGGGTGGAACGGAAAAAATATATTATCACAAACATAAGGTATAGAAGTACCGTAGGATCCTTAGCCTAAGAGGGCATGATTGCCTCAGTTGCAAACATATCAACATCAAATACTGAGGACGTATCCACCGGTGCAACCCTCTTCCTACCAACCTCAAATCTCAAGTCTTGGTTTCAATACGTCGGATGTCAATAGAAGAGCTAGAGGTCACCTCCACATCCGTCTTCTTACTCGTTCGTATACGGGCCCACCGACAAAGCTTAATGATTAAGAAAGGGAAAGAAAGGGAGGTCCGACTGCTTGGCCTTCATGGCCATCTCTTACTCAATTAGCAACCCGAAGTTTATCCTCTACAGAGATACACAACCTTAGGGTGTGGAAGGATAAAATCATTTTGTGAAGTCATGACCGTGCTTCTAATAAACCTGAACTAGTACGGAGCGACTACATTTAGGTCAGTCTTCTCAATCTATGCACCTTCCTCAATCCACCTTGAAGTAACATAAAAAAAGAATGGGTGCCAACCAACTTGTTAGATCTTTTAGGTCCTTTTTCTTAATCAAGTCAGGGTAATCAGGTATGAAGTCCCATGAACACTCGAGCACCTCATTTATCTCCGCACTGTTAAACTTTACCTTCTTCCCCCGCACAACCATAAAGTCAACTGGCTTGAAGGAACTTTTTTTATTATTCCCATTCAACACCAACTCCACGTATGCCGAATAAAATTACCGGACCCAAGTAAGGATATAACAACCTCAAGGTTTAGTAAAAACTTCAAATTTGTTGGAACTTTAAGGTCTTTCACACCTCAAGATATCTATCAACCACACCATCGGTAGACAACATTTTCTCTTCCAAATTGGTCCTTCAACCATTGGCCTTTAGTCTGTTGAGTGACGTTGAGGAGGAACCTGAACTAGTGAGGCTTATACCACTGCCTCAACTGGAGCTGAAGTTACAAGAGGAGGAGGCGTAGCAGGCAATGGGATCCTAGACATTCATTCATCGACATGGAGTATAGCTTCACTCTCCTAGCCTGCAGGGCCTGGTTATCTTCTAGGTGAGAGATGGATTCTAAATAGATGTCATCAAACTGACCCTCACTACCAGAGGGAGTTTTTGAGTAAATACGCTCAGTATCAAAGCTACCCTTTGTAGATGTCGATCTCATAGGGACCTTGTCCTTTCCCTTCCCCCCTGTTGGAGGAAGTTTGGTAGTTGGGGCTAGGAGGAAACAACCTCTTCATTGATAACTATTCCTCATGCCTGATTTCTGGCCGGTTGGTCCCTTCCTCCAACTTTGGATCTATCTATACTTGAAAAACAATGTTGAAAACATTAGATGTAGTTGAGAAAAGAAAGAATAAATCATAGTGTAATAGTTTCAGAAAGACTCTCCGAACGGATCGACGAATCGTCAAACACCTTTGTTGAGCCAAGTCGGGCTAATTAAAAGTCCTAGAAAAAAAAGTCCAAAATAATTATAGGTTGGCGATGTCCAGGTCCATTCGGTTGATCAGCGACACCACTCGGTGAAATAGAGACATCACACCGAAATTTAAGAGAAAGTTAAGAAATAAGGGTGCAGACGGGCAATCAAAATGGACTTCCAGTGAGTAACCAAGTGAACTTGAGAAGATCAGTCATATCGCTGAAAGTTACAGAACTAAAACCATCAAAGAAAGAAATAAAAGGAAATTGAGGGGATAGTAGGCAAACTGCCGAACCACTTAGTGAGCTCTACCCAGCTCGCCAAATAGTCCAACCTACAAATTTTTCACCTTGACCTTAAAAATCTAGCCCGCAACCTAGGAAATCAAAATTAAACTATTTTCTACACAATTAGAGTCATACCCATATTTCTCATGCCTTGGTGTATGCAAACTTCCAACTATTTGGCCAAGATTAGCCAACCGATGTCTTTTGCCTAAATAATGACATTACTGCTCTATCATTGGGCAAAATTTTACAATTAGCACAATTTGGGGTTACTCAGGCTTCACCACACTAGAATTGTACCAAATCAAACATAGCACAACTATTTTAACATTCATAGGAACATGAGTTCACTATCTACGGAAGATTAATCATGATTTCAACTAAATAATGGCTAACACACCACCACATGATAAACAAAGCAACACTAAGCACATATAACATCCATAAAACTATCATGAATTTAATTACAACTAACTTTTATAGCGGGTTCAAAACACTCACCTTTTATGCTAAAAAGTTGTATAGGTAGGATAGCAATGAATCCAACTGTCCACCCCAAGGAAACGATCGCAAGTTAAAAGTTATAAAAATAGTATGAAAGCAAAAATATAATAGGCTGCGAGAGTTCGAATGTTGAAAAGTATGAAATGAGGGAGATTTTTAAATTTAAAAATGGTTTGTCCTTAAAGACTCTTCAGTTTGCGCGCTAGTCGGCGACCATGACTTACATCACCGACCCACTAGGCAATGCACAGAGTGGTGCTTTAGTCCACCTAGTTTCACAAAACCTCCAACAAAATTAGTGGTTCAAACGAAGGTCCAAGTTGTCCTTACCAACCTGTTCAACGAGTCACCGATTGGACCTTTGGCACTCATACTGCTCTTTTCCAACAATTTCAAATTTTCAACCTACACAATCGACACTCGTTATTCAAAAGAAATATTAAAAACATCAAAAACTTGAGTTGCCTCCCAAGAATTACCTTATTTAGTGTCTTGGCACGATGAAGATACCTATTCAAGCTTCATTTTTTGGGATTGGCCATTGTGTTAGTCGTGTTCGTCGACCTGTTTAGCGAGTCATCGACTGGAACTTCCGTTCGCCTACTACTCCTTTTCCCACAATTTAACATTTTCAACTTACACAATCAAAACCAGTTAATCAAAAGAAATATTTTAAACATCGAAAACATGGGTTGTATTGCATAAAGTGTCTTATTTAATGATATGGCACGACGAAGATTCCCTTTAAAGCTTAATTTTTTCGATTGGCCATTGAGTCAATCAACAACCCTCCTTTAGGTCTTGGATTCAAATGAGTACAAATTCGACCCATTTGTGTATCCAGTTGCATAATCGACACCGAGTGAGAAGTTACCATTTGGTTGAGAGGTTGGATGTCTTCTTTCATTTCTTACAAAACCTTGTTCGACCCTTTCACGTTGTAAGAATGCGTGAAAGCATATCTTCTGTAAGGAAGATCTCTATGTCAACTCTTTAATTTTTTTGCTTTTGACGCTTATGGGGAGGCACATACCTCTCTTTGTCCCCATCTCTCTCTTTCCAATTGTTTCAACGATCACACCACTACCTCTCACGGTCTCTCCAACCACCATTGCTATCTCTTTTCCATACTTGATTCCTGCCCAACCTTGGATATCTTAGACAAAAATCTCTACCTTGATTTGCAAGGATGCTCACTTCCTCATTGTATAAGGCCTCAAGATGTGCTTCATTGGGTTCACCCCACTAACACAAAAAACATTCACCACTATAGTACAAATACCCATTACATTCTTAGACAAAAGATACAATTGGATCATCATTTTAGCCATGTTTTGGTCATGCTCTTGGTCTTTTTCAATATTTTCCTTCATCATCCTAAATGTCAAAGGCGACACCTTATCCTGTCTTGTATATCAAACTTGATTGATCTTGGTCACGCAATCAATAAAAGCAAATGAAATCTCGAAAGGTTGTTGCATGATACCTCCAAGGACAAGTTGGTCAAATACACCTTTGTTAAACGAGTCTAAGCTCAGATAGAAGTGTTGAAGAAACACTTCTTAGGAAGTCCATGAGTTGGACATTGATGCATCAACTTCAAGCAATGCAGCCAAGGCTCATCAATTGGATCACCATCCAAACATTTAAAACCATTGATAATGTCCCTTAATGACATAATATTTGAGCGAGAAAGAATTTGACAAAGAACGCCTCAATTAGTTCATCCTAAATGAGGATTGAGTCCCTTGGGAGGTCAGCTAACCACTTGTAGCCTCTCCCATTAGTGATAACTGGAACAACCAGAGTAGAACTGACTCTTGGGATATATTCTTGAACAAGAAGGGACCACATATGTCAAAGAAATTCCTAATATAGTCATGAGGCTCCTCGTGAGCCAAGCCAAAAAATAAACCTTTCATTAGCAAGAGTTGCAACATTGTGCTTGTCATGAGTAAACTACATTTCCCATGATCCAAAAAAACAGGATAGAACATACACTACCAGAGTGTATATCATTCACATTGGCCTCGTTCACATAATTTAAGTTGTAAATATCATCATTTTGGCCCGTGTAGCTGGCATTGCTTCCATGACACTAATTTCGTCACTTGTTCATAGACAACAAGCAACAACAAACAGTAAATGGGTTCAACTATAACACAAAAAAATTACAAACCAACTTCAATAAAAGAATTAAATAGCACAACTCCCCATATTCTTAGCTATTTTTTTGATAAACACTCAACTACACCTCATCCACTACTACGTATAGGCTATCATAATCTAGTATATAACCCAACGAGGATTTGGGGTCGAACCCACAAGGAACGGTACAGTATCAAATTCAATTAAGAAGTAAAACTTGTGGTTTAGTTAGTTATAGAAGTAGACATTATCAAAACTATAAAAGTAAGTTAATGGTTTGACAAAGAATGTCAAATGGGGGGGGGGGGCATAAAAGTGTCAAGTATAAACTACAACAAAATACAAAATGGGGGATATAATCGAGTAGATAGAGATTCTTGGGGATGTGATTGATTATAGTCTAATTTCATATGGATAATTGAAATTTACTAAAATATCTAAATCTCAATGGGTAGGCAAGAACATAGATGAAATATATTTCTCTTGAACAACTACTATGCTTCGAATCAGTTCTCTCAAATCTCAACAAGAATGACAATATAATAAGACCAATGCCTCAAATTATCCATCCTCTCGAGCTAGATAGGTAGGATTGAATTAAGATACACTCTTCTGTGCAAACCCACAACAACCCAATCACTACAATTGTTAATCGATAACTTTGGCTTTAAAATTTCTCTCTCAAGCAAGCCTAAAACACTAAGGTAGAACTGTATTTGCAACTATAATTCATAAATTAAAACTCAACTATCAATTAAAACCACATTAAAACAACATTTATATTATCAAACAACAATTTCAATAAGATAGTTAGACCAATAACCACACGATCACACCCCAAGTATTGGGTTTTAGCTACATATAATAAAAAGAAGAAATCAACCAGTAATGTTCTCCATAATCTGGTTATTGCTATTCAAGTATTTACAATGATCCCAATGCTCGAAAGAAAACCACTTTGAAATGTACTAGAAAAATCCAAAAACAAAGTAAAACCAAGACTTAAGAAAAACGACCTAGTTCTATAATGGGGAAATGTCTAGATTTTTGACTCTATCTCTTTTCTGCATTTTTAAATTCAATTTATATTTTCTCAAAATTTGACCCTCAATTTCACTAGGTGAGATAAGTCAATTGTCGTCAAACAAGTCACCGATGCGCAAATTGCTCCCATCCATCGCCGGTTGTCCTTGCTTTTTAACTAGAGGGTTATGTTACTTTGGGTGATCGAATATTCTGTAGTCGATCTATTCGGCGGTTCACCAAAGGTGCAAATCTATAGCCAACTTAATTTCTCCCCGGGAGTGGAAGTATGGAACTTTTTGCGAGCTGAAATGCCACTAGGTGAGCCGCCGAGTGGCTTTGGCGATTCTAAACTTTTTCTATCTTCAGCCGTTTTCACCCTTGTCATTCTTTTTTGCCCGCTAATGTTCTTGCCTTGATCCTTTTGCCTTTTTTTTTTTTTGAAAATCAACATTTTAACATTTGCTTGGAGCATAAATTAGGCATATGAGGATAATAAACTATATTCAAAAGACCTAAATGAGTCAAAATCTAAGACTCATAAGCTGCATGGTTCTATTTGGATGATTGTAGATTGCATGAGTAAATCAACCCATTTCTTCGTGGTAAAGACAACTTTTTATGTAGAAGATTATGTCAGATTATATATTCAAGAGGTAATCATACTTCATGGAATTCCGTTGTCTAACACTTTAGAAAGATGTGCGCAATTCACCGCATAATTCTAGAATTCCTTCCAGAAAGGTTGGGGTTCATAGAAAACTTGAGTTATGCTTTCCATTCTCAAACTGATTGTAGCATACGATCCATACTTTAGAGGATATGCTAAAGGCATGCATGATCGACTTCAAGGGTAATTGGGATGATCAGTTGCCTCTCATTGAGTTTGCTTAAAACAAAAATTTCTGCTCTAGCATCCAAATGGCTCCCTGTGAGGATTTTTATGGGAGAAGATGTATATCTCCAATTGGATAGTTTGAGTTTGGTGGAGCTAAGTTGATATAAGAAGACTTGTTTCATGAAGTTATGGAGAAACTGAAGACTATTCAAGAGAGGTTTAGACAATGTAAACTAGTGAGAAATCTTATAGAGATTTTAAGATAAGAGTCTTGGAGTTTGAGGTGAATTATTCGGCTTAGTTGAAGGTTTCACCCAGGATAAGGTTAAAATGGAATTTGAGTCCCCGTTATATTGGTCCTTACCAAATATCCATGAAGATTGGAAACTTAGCCTATGAGGTGCAGCTACAACCACAATTAGTAGCAGTCCATCAGGTATTCCATATTTCAATGTTGAAGAAGTGTATGGACAATACTTCACTTATAATACCTACTTAAAATATTGGTATGAAGTACAACCTATCCAATGAGGAGATACCCATTCAAATTATGGATTTTCAGGTTCACTAAGTACCTAAGAGGTAACATCAGTCAAGGTCTTATGGAGGAATCAGTTTGTTGAGGAAGCTACTTTAGAGGCTTAGCAAGATTTGAAAAAAAGATACCCACATCGCTTTAATCCATAGAAATTCCAAATCAACGTACTAATTCTTTTCTTGATACTTTTTAAATTGATATACTGAGTGTGATAATTGCATGTTGGTTTTAGGACCGAAAATAAGCAGGTGTAAACGCGAAAGCTAGCAAAGCAAACCTCGAAAGACTACAAGTAAGAAGACAACGAGAAATATACCAAAAGACACAAAGATTTAACGTGGTTCGGTCAATCGACCTACGTCCACAAAGGATATGAGCAATCCACTATAAATATGAGAGTACAAAATACAGAGGGAAACAACCTCAACCAATTCACTCGGAATACATGGGAGGTTCACACAAGTGATAACGTATCAAGCTTGTGATCCACAAATTCCCCCTCTAACCAAAACTCTCAAAGCCTTTAAGACTACATTGTGAATGCTGATTAAGTTAGAAGCATGTCTATTTATAGAGTCTTAAACCTTTTCCTACCAGAAAAAAGGATTAGTCAATCCAAAACCTTTTCCTAAAAGGAAAACCTATTTATGGTAAGAAATTTAGGGCAAATAAAACCTAACAAATCTCCCCCTTGGCCTGAATTTCTGACAAAATAAATTTGTCCACCTTCTTTACTTAATCTTCAACAACTTGCTTCTCCTCTCCATAATCTTCTTTGGAAAATTTATGTCTTAACACAGAGAACCTCTCTGAAACAATTTCTCCAACAAAATCTTCATCACTGTAAAAAAAAGGTTGCGGCTAGAACTACACCCACCAAGATGAACACCTCTTTCTAACCTGGTTCAATAATCGATTATCGAACCACTAAACCTGACTCCATCATTGAATCTGGCTCTGATACCACTTGTTAGGACCGGAAATAAGCAGGTGTAAACGCGGAAGCTAGCAAAGCAAACCTCAAAGACCACGAGTAAGAAGACAACGAGAAATATACCAAAAGACACAAAGATTTAACGTGGTTCGGTCAATCGACCTACGTCCACAAAGGAGATGAGCAATCCACTATAAATATGAGAGTACAAAATACAGAGAGAAACAACCTCAACCAATTCACTCGGAATACATGAGAGGTTCACACAAGTGATAACGTATCCAACTTGTGACCCATAAATTCTCCCCCTAACCAAACTCTCAAAGCTCTTAAGACTACATTGTGAATGTTGATTAAGTTAGAAGGACATGTCTCTATTTATAATGTCCTAAACATTTTCCTACTAGAAAAAGGATTAGTCAATCCAAAACCTTTTCCTTAAAGGAAAACCTATTTATGGTAAGAAATTTAGGACAAATAAAACCTAACAAATCTCCCCCTTGGCCTGAATTTCTGACAAAATAAATTTGTTCACCTTCTTCACTTAATCTTCAACAATTTGATTCTCCTCTCCATAATCTCCTTTGAAAAATTTATGTCTCAACACAGAGAACTTCTCTGAAACAATTTCTCCAACAAAATCTTCATTACTGTCAAAAAGGTTGCGGGTAGAACTACACCCGCCAAGATGAACATCTCTTTCTAACCTGGTTCAATAATCGATTATCAAAGCACTGAACCTGACTCCATCATTGAATCTGACTCTGATACCACTTGTTAGGATCGAAAATAAGCAGGTGTAAACGCGGAAAGATAACGAAGAAAACCTCAAAAGATCAAGATTAAGAAGACAAACGATAAATATACCAAAAAACACAAAGATTTAACGTGGTTCGATCAATCGACCTACGTCCACAAAGGAGATGAGCAATCCACTATAAATATGAGAGTACAAAATACAGAGGGAAACAACATCAACCAAATTCACTCAGAATACATGGGAGGTTCACACAAGTGATAACGTATCAAGCTTGTGACCCATAAATTCTCCCCCTAACCAAAACTCTCAAAGCCCTTAAGACTACATTGTGAATGCTGATTAAGTTAGAAGGAACATATCTCTATTTATAGAGTCCTAAACATTTTCCTACTAGAAAAAGGATTAGTCAATCCAAAACCTTTTCCTTAAAGGAAAACCTATTTATGGTAAGAAATTTAGGACAAATAAAACCTAACAAACCCTCCTCCCTTCTAGCGATTGATCTCCTCGTATTAATGTCCTATAAACACAAAGAGAAGAGGTTGAAAAAAGACACCTTATATGACCCAACTCTAAGGCACGACATTAGAATAGAGAAGAAAGTGAAACATCTATCATCCCATAGCCTCTTGTCCATGGATGTGTCACGACTCACACCAACGACCAAGATACTACTATATGTGGCTTGTAGGACTTTTAGAACCTAAACTATTTCCCATTACCTTATGCTCTGATACCAAGTCTGTCATGACTCAAAAGAACCCCCTAGAAGTTAGGGAGAACCCTCGTTTCGTGATCGGGCGTACTTGACCCTTTGGGGTCTTGTACAAGCCCTTCAACTAGCATTCATTACATAAGACATGAAAAGTAGTGCGGAATTAAAACTTTTCACGAATAATTTAATAAAAAGGAAATTTTTCATAAATAATTAAGAAATCTTATTTTCACAAGACAAACTAAAAAACACGACATAAATAACTTAGGGACACGGCCCTTTACATTGAGATGAAATACATAATAAGTCTTATAATAAAGAAACTAAGAAGATAGGAATTATGCACTCGAATAAATGAGGACACACTTTGTCTTGAGAGGAACTTTCTCAAGCTTCACCTTATAGACTTCAACCATCAAAATGCTTCCAAAAAGTCTTCAGCCTATACTTATAAGGTATAAAAAGTATCGGGGTTAGTACATAACAATGTACTAAATATGGCATATGCAAAAACATGTAAAAGGGGCATTTTAGTAAAATGGTTTTTCTTGCAATTTAAGTAAAACATTCATGAATACAAAGCAACATCATACTAACCTTCATTTAATACTTAGATAAGAGTTCCCATGATTTTTAGGCTAAAGGAACACTTTACAGTAACTCACCAAAACTTATAGTAAGTTCACTTGACATTTACAGTGAATTCCTTAGGCATTTACAATAAATCCCTTTCAACATTAACAATGAATCATTTAAAGAATTCATAATTAATTCAACTAGAGCAATTACAATGAACAATCTTGTTCTAAATGATTGAACTTCCAAGGCCAAGCGAAAAAGAAAGTGAACTCATTTTCCGTAAGAGTTTCCCTACCTCAGGATTATCGTAAGACACACTAACATAAGACGTGAAGGAAGTATGCATATGTCTTCTTCAATACACACCAAAGCAACCCTCAAGACTACCCCTTCCGACTTACTCAACTCGGGAGAAACAAGACCCTGAATCAATGGCAAGACATTAAAAGACACACAACAAACCACCAAAGTCGTCCCTTTCGGAATGACTACCTAGTGCAATGAGTAGATAGAGTCTCATAATACCACCTACCCTAAGAAGTACATTCTTTTAGAAGGTTTGCCACCAAGCATTCCCTTTCGAAAGGTCCTACCTAGAGCAATGTGTAGATAGCGTCTCATACCACCACCTACCCTAAGTAGTACGTTCTTTTAGAAGACTTAGTTCAATCAATTCATTTGTGGAAGTTTAGCTTAACCGACATAGACCATGAGAACTAGATATAGAATCCCAACATTAACCCCTATCGGATGCGGGATGCTCACTTGCCTAGAGTAAGGTCATTCTTTTTAGCTTTTACATGGCTTTCCCAATAGCTACACCTGTGCGGCCGCATAGTTAAGGGATAAGGAGATTGCTACTAAGTAGTCATTTTCTACTCACGAGGAGTACTTATCTCTAGAGGTACATTGGAATACAACATCTCAACTCACGAAGTGTAACCACCTCTTCTTCATATCTTCTTGGTGCTAGACGTAACCCCCATGGATTCTAAACACTTTAATCAATAAGTTAAGGATAGCTAGTGAACACCACATCTAAACTCACGAAGGGCATTCATCCTCCGACCTATGTTAGAAAGCTCTTAGGATGTAGTGAGGTTGCTACTAACCACTTCATCTCAACTCACGAAGAGTGTCTACCTCGAAACTCCTCTATTTACTCAATTTAACTCCATTCATTCATTAAAGTGTGTGTGAGTACTTGTGAGCACATCTTCCATATAAACATTATTTCATTAAGATTAGCTTCTTTACATGATTTAGTCCTACATTCATCAATTTACACACTTTACATGCTTCACAAGACATATACTCTACCTAGGCAAAATCTAAGCCTAACATGCTTTTAAACTTCACAAAACACAAGACAAGACTTATCTTCAACATCATTTCATTTCATATACTAGGCCTTCAAAGACACACTCACAAAACATACTAAGCAATTTTATCCTATTCGAAAATTTGAACTAAATAGTTAGTTCAAACTCGTAAACATAGATTCAAAGCATTTTAATAACTATGAAAGAACATAAAAGGTTTTCAAGTTACTCTATAAGCTTAAATTAGTTAAATTAAAGAGTTTTGAATTTAAAGACTTGAATAAAAATCTTCCCAAGGATTCACCTAAATTAATAAGAATAAAAAGGTTAACGAACACAACACACAATAATAAAAGAAAAGAGAAACTAAACTAAACAAAATAAGGATAAACAAAGATAAGAGAAAACTATGATTTTCGCCCAACTTTCAGCCCTTATTTGGCTGCTGCAAACTGCTCAAAGTTAGACCCTTTTGAAGTCCAATTTTTGATTCCCAGACGTTTGGGCTACTGTTAACGCTGCTGAGTTCAAATTGGACTCTTTTGAGTCCAATTTTTGATTTTCCAGCCACTTTAAACTGCTGCTACTCTGTCTTCTTTAAGTTTTAACCCAATAATATTAAGCTTTGCTTTCAAGGGCTTAGAGGTCGACTTGATAGAGGAGTATGCAAGAAAGTGTGAGTCCAATTGGACTCAACAGAAGAGTGTCATGCAGAAAAGAAAAGAAAAGAGATTAGGGTAAACATCGAGTAAGACTAAGATCCAAACTATAACAGTGTGATACATGAACCAAATTCTAGAACCTATTCCATTTAAACCAAAACTACTTTGCTTTTAAACAAATAGTGCCCAAAGTGGACAGAAAAGATAAACAAAACCAGATGAATAAGATGCAGACAAATTGAACAATTTCAAAGGGTCAACTTGAGAGTGCCACATTTTAACTTAAGTCATATAAAGAAGAGACATAAGATGTTGGACAGGGAATTTGCACATATACAAAGGCAAAATTTTAAACTCATCGTGATATAAACGAAACAATGCAACAACCCAAATGGTTTACAATAGCTAAATAGAGATTCAAGTATGAAAAACCAAACAAATTGCCATAAACTCTTCAAACTAACAAATTCCTTGTCCAAAAACATTCAAACAGAGACAATTTAATAAATAAGCATTCTCGGATTACAGGCGTATAAATGAATAATCCAATAATCCTAGTCTTAGATAAGAATCTACATAACACAATGGTTTCAACTTAGGGATACGAGTTAAACAACAGAATTTTCATGCTTAATTGATAAAAAATAATTTTTCCACCTCAAAGATGATACCTCTTTAGATCAACAAACCTTAATATTATATGAGAACTAGAGAGAACAATAAAATTTAAGAGGAAACAGAAAAGTAAGGAAATAATTCTTCATATGCTCAGCTTAGAATTCTGGAAAAGTAAATCTCAGAAGCATTTATTTTAAACCTTTGTCAAAATTAAATCTCAAACAATAACCTACAGCTAGGACAAGCTCATACACTTGCCACAAACAAGAGAAATTATAACACAAATACACGTGAGAGGCTGTAATATGGCACATAGGAGTAATTCATGACAAGACACAAAATTGCAATCGACTTGATGAGTAAGAGAGAAGTTACCAGAATAAAATAACTAGGAGGACCATTCATGAACAAAACAGGAGCAAACACATAAAATAGATATTTTCAAAGACCTAAACGGCAGTCCGAAAAAATTCATTAGATAGAGGAAATTAATCAAATACAAAACGGGAAGACCGAATGAAAAAGTCATGAGCAGATATGGAATCATGAATAACCATGAACTTCAGGAAAAGAGAGAGCATATACATAACCAAAAACCATGCCAAACTTATGAAAAACTAAAATACGGCTGCCAAACGATGTTACAAGAGATTCCCAAATTTAGAAACAATTTTTGAAGTAATAGTTACAAAAGGGAACTCGAAACTATACCAAAATAGGTTTCTAACAACTTAAACTTGAATAAATATCAACTTTGGAAAAGCACGAGCAAGGTTACACTATCACGCCAAAGAAGAAAATATTAGCAAACAAATGAACATGTTGGAAGCAGTTGTTCTTAACAGAGAAATCAAACTAAGACACTTGATATCTTAGATGCATAAAGAAGAAATTGGATGCTTGTCACTTGAGGGAAAAAAAGGTAAGGCCCAAAACCAAGATCAACATTAACCTTCGTAACCAATTCGGGCAAGCAACACAAATAGAATACCAAAGAAGCTAGGGAGATTTATGAATAAAACAGTAAGAACATGAAAAACATCATTGGCTATTTAAACATCAAACTAAAGTCTAAACAAAACCAAGAACACATAAATAGAAAACAAGCTGGAATTAAGCACAAGCAAAGCTAAGAAAAATATACCTGGTTCTGCGCAGCGAACTGAAACTACGAGTTTGACGGGCACCATTCCACCTCTCGAGCAGCCATAAAAAGCCACAAAATTTTAAACTATTGAGCTGAGAATTCCAAAACCTTTAGGGGTATTCTCATATCTCCAGAAATCCTTCCTTAAAAAGTGAATGAAAAGGGTATTTATAGGGGTGCGGAAAATCTGAAAATCACAGCCTAGCGTCGATGTGCGACAGCAGGAAATTTTGAAATTCTTAGAGGATAAAGTGAGTTGTAGTGTACCATTCTCAATGGAAAAATTAGCAAGGACCATTGATTTCAAGAGAAGGACAAATAGCACCTGAAATGCAAACACATGGCTTCATTTGTACGATTTGCATACGGTGGGGATAAGGGAGAGAGTAGAGGACGATACAGCGAGATGGGCCTTGCGATTCTGGGCTGGGTCACTATTATATGCAATTTTTTTGGATTTTTGTCGTCAGGTTCACGCTGCTGCTGGAAGAAGAAGAACCAAGTCGCAGGGGTGTTTAGTGTATTGTACGCATCTGGAGTGGGTCGGGTATTTAAAAGAATAATGGGCTGGGTTATTTTTTGTGAATTGGCATGTTGGGTGGGCTGTTGATTCTTAGAAAAAGGCCCAAGATTTGACTTCTTAAAATAAGTGAGCTAGAATTGAATTTGTTTTGACCATATGAATTTAAATTAGGACCAATTGAAGTCCCAAACATAGCCAAATTGAATTAATGAGTAAAAATAGCTACAGTTAAGGAAGATGAATTATTATGATTAATTTACGAGTCTTAATCTTAACAAAATAGAAATAACTAACATAATTAAAAAATAAACAATTCAAAATTTATAATAATAATTTAAAATAAAATAATTTAATAAAATACTTCCTAAAATAAAAATCTTTTTGGGATGATTTTTAAAATATTTATAAAAATATAATAATTAGAAAAAAAATTATATAAACATATATTTTACTTAAAAATAGTGAAAATCAATTAAAATAACTCGAAAAAATATTTTAAATTTTATAAAGTCGATTATTTCAAACCGTTTGGAATTCAAAAAACTCGAAAGTCAATTCCTATCATGGAGGGTAAAAATTGGGTGTCAACACATACCACTCAAGAGCAATTTACAATAAGAACTATGCAATATAATAAAGTCACCATTTAACCAAGTCATTATCAACTATAATCAATTTCGCAATGTTTCATCATAATAATGCCCTTAGAAAAGTAGCTAAACCAACAGAGTAACATAAGAAAATCAAAGTTCATACCTTACCCAAATATGCTCATTTAACTCATTTCTTAAGCTAAAAGTTCAAAATATGCATATACATGAATTCTTTAGGTTTTGAAAATTAAAATCATCAATTAATACAAGAATAAACACATTTAAATCATTAGAACACTTTTACAAGAAAACCCATGCTTAAAATCATAGATAGAAGGAAATAGAATTTGAAAATCCTTTTTGAAATCTTTTGGAAATGGCTCCTTGAATGGAAGAGGGTTCAAGGATGGATACCATACCTAAAAGAGAAGGAAAACCACTAATTTTGGTGAAGGAACACGTCCAAACCATCCCTTCTTTCCCTCCTTGAGTCTTAGCTCCAATAGTGACTTTGAGAGAGTTTTCTTTAGAGAAGGAGTTTGAATAGTTGAAGTGAGGGGTCTTTTGTAGTTCTAGGGTTTAAAAGTAACTTAATATAACTTAAAAATACTAAAAATATTGACCTAGGGTTATGAAAGACTTGGGGTGAATTTACATAAAACACCCCAAGTTGGCAGCAACTTTCACAACTTTTGGACATGGCCAGTCGACGACCCAAGCTACTAGGCGACGATGAGTCGACGGCCCGTGCTGCTAGGCATCGATGGCATCAGAGGCTGGTCAAGTGAGGGTCTGAGCCTCCCAATAAGTATGGAACAATGCCCCCCCCCCATTCGATGGGGCGTCGATGGACTTACGCCCAATAGACTGCTCCGTCGATGGGGCAGTGTCCTTTGCAGCTTTGTCCAAATATTGGGCCCTTCATCTAGGGCCCCTTGTGGGTCCTAGCTGGGGTCGTGCCCGGACGTTAAACCTCTAAGATAAGTCATCTATGTCTTATGAACATCCCACCTTATTTTCAATGAAAACGAATACGTAAAACTCACACACACAAATCAAGACACCCAAGTACAATCTAAAGGCACACCTTCCGAACGTCATGGACGTTCTTGGGTGTTTGACCTCCAAACTTCACACACTGCCTAAGAACACTAATATAACTCATTTTAACATAAAATTAACTGAATAAACAACCACGGGGATCTATTTCACCTAAGTTTGTTTTGGGGAGTTACAATAGAGATAGATAAAAGCAGGGTTTAGTACAACCACATGTACTAAGTATAGCAGTATCCATAAAAATCATGAAAATGGATATTTATTGGAAATATGCATCTAAACATTTAAAAATCATATTATAATCATAAGAACATCATATATAAACTTAGAAACACATAAGAAAACATTTAAACCAATTATCATAATTTTGGATGTCACTTTACAGTAACTTAAGTCACTGTTATAGTGAAGTCCCTTCACTGTACAGTGAAGTGTCTTACCATGTGTTTAGACACTTTCTAGCATGTAGTCTTCTACTAAAAGATATCCTAAGACTCACTTAATAATGACAAAGAGAGACCGCCCATACAACCTCCCTAAGCACACCTAAAATGACCCTCAAGAATACTTATAATAAGACACATACACACTTACAAAACAACAACAACATCAACATGTAGATACTATGATATTCTCATACCAAAGGCTATCAAAAGAATTACTTAAGTACATCAAGAAGATATTGTCCATGAATGACCTCTTCAAGACTACCTAAGTAATCATTAAGACTTCGTAAGTTTAGACCATGCCCACATATTCAACTATTTCCATAACTAAAGTCATTCTTAAGACTCATCTAGGTAAGATACGAAGTGACCATTCCTATGCCCCCTTTACACCTTCAAAGCCTATTGTGCAATGTCGCGTCCTATACCACCACGTAAACTTCATAGAACTTCTCTAATGATAATAGGTATTCCATATGATGAGAATAGGCAATAATCAACATAGACCATGATAGCAAAACATGAAATTCAAAGTTCTAACCTACTTCGATGAGGGTGTTCTACTTGCCAATGGTAGAACTTGGACACATCCCATGTAGGCACATGGTTAAGGAATATGAAGGGAATGCTTTGTAATCTAGTCTCATTCTTTAACTAGAACTACTTTCCTTACCATACTCACTCGGTGATGGCCTTCTTTCTCATAGTGTAATTTACACTTAAGGTTCATATAAAAAGGTTCCATATCATTTTCATGACCCAATTACACTTACCCTACCAAAGGAAGGTCCACTAGGGCTACCTCATAATGACGACAAGAAACTCATCACTACTTTCCTAAGGATTAATATGATGCCTTTCTACACAATTAACCTTAAGTCTATCATTCCTTTACTTTGAAGGTACCATTACGGCTTACGACTTCAACATTCATAACCTTATCACAAGGTTTAAGGTTGCACATAAATGACCCTCTTAACTTCATTTAAGATCACATGTCATTTATACATTCAATACTGAGATACTTTAACATCTTAAGTCAATACATGACATATTCATACATACATAAAGCAAGGGACACAAGTCAACCAAGACAAGACACCACATACTTCACTTTTAACTCATAATACATGTCATTCTAGAAGTGCATAAAAATAACTCTTATCATATTTAAGCCATGCTATATAATATCATCTCATCATAAACATGACCATCATACACTCATATATTCAAGTAGGAATAACATACATAACCCTAAGACTACACATATAAGCCACATAGTCATAGTCTATATGATTTTCTAACTTAACATCGATAAAAGAATACATATACTTTCACATTGCTTTACATGTAGATAGATATCATCATACTGACATAATCAACTACACAAATAACCACATTACTTCAAGTAGTTTTCCAACAAGGCCATAATTATTACTTTACTTTAAAAAATGCCGACAAGGCCACATCAATTGCAAGTAAAGCACATAACACTGCCACCATAAGTGGACATACCAATAAAAACCTAATTGAAGTCTAATAAATTATTTTAAAAAATGAAATAGGCATCTTACCACCACATCATCCTCAACACCTCAATCCAAAGTCAAATTACCACATTCGATATCACAAGACCCTTACCCATGGCCTTAACCAACAATTCAACATAATTGTAACAATATTCATGAAACTCGTTCAAATTACTACATAATCATCAATCCAATAAAACCTAGATATAAATTACTACAACGATTACATCAATGAATAGCCTACATAAAACTACATTAGAACTCATGAACATTAGATCAATATCAAGTAACCCATAACTTACTCAAAAACTAGGTTTTATCCAATTCATGGGTTCATAGGTTATTTTAGGTTAAAATAATCAATACAATAACAATTCAATCATGATTCAATGTTTAGAAACCACTAATGCAAAAACTCATGGAATAGATCATGAAATTGGCAATTCAACTTGAAAACTTTAGAAAGCATCTTGAAGGTTGGGCTCCTTGATGAAGAGAGTTTCAAGGATAAAAATACATACCTTGATGAATATAATTATTTAATTTTATGAAGAATCTCCACTCAATTCGTCACTCCAAGCCCTTCCTTGAGTTTTGACTCCAGTGGAGGTATAGAGAGAATTCTAATGATTTGGGTTTTTTTGATTTGGAAGAATGAAATCTTCTAAGTGTTAAACACTTATATACATATTTAAAATACCCAAAATACCCCCTTAGGAACCAAGGAACCTATTATTTGGAAGTGGGGTGAAATTACAACTTCACCCCTCAGTTAACAGTAAAGCTACACGTAGGACTGCTTCATAGACGGAAACCAACCTACGGACCGTCCCTTGACCAATGGATCGTCTTGTTGGTCCCTGGACTGGGACTAAGGCTTGTCCTTGGTCCCTCCTTTCCCCAGGATAAGTACCAAACGATGAGACCCAACCAACGGGGCGTCGATTGACCCACTGGGCATCGATTGCCCCCGTGGTTTGGGCTGTCTTGGGCAGCCTTGACACCAACTTTGGGTCCTTCCTCAAGGACCCTTGGATAGTCCTTGGGGATGTTTTGCCTGGAACTTTCCAACCCAAAAAGGACCATATATGATTTTAATACCTCTCACATGAATTTCACCCAAAACAAAAATGTAAAACTCAACGAAACATGTTTAGACACACAAGGTCATTTTAAGGCAACACTTTCGAACGTCATGGACGTTCTTGGACGTTTGACCTCAAAACTCCACGAAACTCAACACACTACCTATATGCTATAATAACTCATTGAAGGACCTTACAACCTTATGATTCACACATAAACACATAGAACCACGTATGAGGCATATAGTTGACTTAGTCGTCAAACGTCTTAGTCGTCCCTTGACGTTTGACTTCCAATGCACCTAAGCTCTTAGACACTACCTCAATATCTCATTATAGACCAATTTAGGACCTTAGAACATCATGAACAACATGTTAGGCTCTATTTCACCTAAGTCATTTTCGAGGTCTTACACTCCAAAGGCAAACTCAATAACTCCACAACACAATGGACCCAAACTTTCAACCTCAGAACCGTTGATTTTCACAACAACCCTGATGGCCCCAAACCACACCCCCTATTCCTAGTTTGAACTAAAACTTCGGTACAAGAAACTAATATTTAAAGTCATCATAGCAGGGCCAGCAGTGATTCTGATCCTACAAGACTCGGCATATCTGGACCAGACAATCAAACAAGAAGTGGACCAAGCAATAGATGGACTAAGAACCAAATTTGGATGCAATCCTTGAGGGAGACAGATAAATAGGGAAACATCAACATGATGTCCATAGAAGAGCTCAATGTTGTAAAGGGCCACACCTTCTAGTCATTTTCCTTCTTTCCTTCCCACCCATATTTACCATTCACTCAAAGCCCCACATTCATCCCAGAATGCAACAAAACATTCAGGATACAATATACTCCAACCCTGCAAAGAGGATGAACCAAAACCAAAGTGAAGAGGAACCCTCAATCCTCGACCTACTAAAACTAAATACGCATGAACCAGAAGACATACCAGCAATACTTGGAGAACAAATGGTAGAGACACATATATTGGAGAAAGTTGTGTTTAGGGAATTTGTGGAACCCTTCAGCATTCCAATAATAACATTGTGCCCACACACAATGCAAGAATGCACCCTCAACATAAGGAACAAGATGGTGACAACCCCACCACCAGTAGATTTGAGTCCAATGGTGAAGACCTGTAGAGAAACATTCATAATAAAGGAATGGACTGCAGATGCAGGAAACACCATTTTCGTTAATGATAAACTTCATAATATGGAAAACTAGGGGAGCCAATTGTGCGACCTTCAAATGTCAATATAGCGCCCTAGTATAACACCCCTCAAATGACTTAGGTAAAGATAAATCCTAATATATTTGTAATGATGGTATAAGTTACTAAAATGGTCTAAAATGTAGTATTGAGGCAGTGTTTAGAGTTTTAGGTGATTTGGAAGTGAAACATCAAGGGACGACTAAGGTGTTCAACAACTAAGTCACCTATGTGCCTCGTATGTGGTTATGTGACTAATTCTGTGCTTCATAAGTTAATTAGTTCATTATATTAGTTAATATGGTGTTTATAGGAAGTGTGTCATGTTTCGTGAAGTTTGGAGGCCAAACGTCCATGGCGTTCCAAAGGTTTTCCTTGAAACAACCTCGTGTGTCTATGCATGTTTCGTCGAGTTTTACGTGTTTGTTTTGGATAAAATTCATGTGAGATATCCTAAAATCATATACAAACTTAATTGGGTTTGAAACGTCCAGTAAAACATCCCCAAGGACCATCCAAGGGTCCTTGAGGAAGGACCCATGTTGGTGGCCAAGACAGCCCAAGACAACCCAACCTACGAAGGCAATCGACGCCCAGCGGGTCAGTCAACGCCCCGTAGGTGAGGTTTCATTGATGGATACTTAGGCGTGGGGAAGGATAATCCAAATACCAGCCTCATTTCCAAACCATGGACCAACAGGACGGTCCGTTGGTCAAGGGACGGGTCGTCGATGGTCTTCCGTCTATGAAAACTGTGTCTTCACAGCTTACGGTTAAGTTCAGGGATGAAGTTGAAAATTTACCCCACATCCAAATAAGAGAAAGGGTAGTTACTTAGGGGTATTTTGGGTATTTTAAACAGTTTTAGAAGCCTAAAACACTTAGAAGATTTCATTCTTCAAAATCAAAACTCAAATTCCCTTAGAAATTCTCTAGAACTCCATTGGAGCCAAAACTCATAGAAGGGCTTGGATTGGAGGTTTGAGTGGAGATTCTTCATTAAATTGGAGGATTAGATTTATCTAGGTATGGTTTTTTATCCTTGAAACTCTATTCATGAAGGAGTCCAACTTTCAAAAAAGTTTCTAAAGTTTTCGAAGATGAATAGTGAAATTTCATGATCTATCCATGGTTTCTTGCATTAAAAGTTTTAAAGCATTGTATATTGATTTAATTGTATTTAATTATATGATTTTAAATCAATTAACCTATGAAACCATGAAATTGATAAACCCTAGTTTTTGACTAAGTTATGGGTTAAGTGATATTGATCAAATGCTTATTAATTTTAGTGTAGTTTTCTATGGGCTATTGAGTGATGTGATAATTATATTGAATTGATATATAGGTTGTCTTATATATATGAATATATATTTAATTGACCTAGTTTCATTGAGTATTGTTATAATTGCGTTGGATTATTGGTTATGGCCATGGGTAAGGGTCTTATGATACTGAATTGCATGGTTTAGCATTGGATTGAAGTGTTGAGTATGGAGTGGTGGTACGCTACCCTAATTCCCTTTACTTTATGTTAATTAGACTTCAATTATGTTGTATTGGTATGTTCCACTTATGGTGGTGGTGCTATGTGTTTTACTTGCAATGATGTGGCCTTGTCGGCGTTACTTTATGTATTATGATGATCATGGCCTTGCCAGAACTACTTGAAGTATTATGATGGTTTGTGCAGTTGATTATGTGAAGTTCGATAATATCTATCTACATGATAAATAATTTGAAAGTATATGTGTGCTTCTATTGATGTTATTTAGGTGATCATGTTAGACTATGACTGTCTTTACGTGTATAGTCTTAAGAGATGCATGGTTATTCCTATTTAGCTATATGAGTCTATGATGATCATATTGATGATGTTATGGTAGTGTATAGGATGACTTATAGATGATAATCGTTATTTCTATGTACTTCTAGAATGACATGTAATATGTGTTAAAGTGTATGTTGTGTCTTGTCTTGGTTGACTTGTGTCACTTACTTGATGCATGTACGAATGTGAATAAGATATGTCTTGACATAGGATGATAAAGCCTCTTATTCTTGTATGTACGAATGACATGAGACCTTAAAGGATGTTAAGAGGGTCCTTATTGTGAAACCTTGAACCTAGTAGTAAGGTTATGAATGTTGAAGTTGAAAGTCGTAAATGATATCCTTCAAGTAAAGGTATGATAGACTTAAGGTTGGTTGGCTGGAACGGCATCATATCAATCCTTAGGGAAGTCATTATAAGCGTCTTGTCGCCATTCTAAGGTATCCCTAGTGGACCTCTTTAGTAGGGTCAATGTGATTGGGTTATGAACTAGATATGAAACCCCTTTATATGAACCTTTAACGTAAATTACTCTATGAGAACAAAGGCTAGCACAGAGTAAGAAAGGAAGTAGCTCTACTTAAAGGATTACACAAGATTACAAAGCACGCCTTTCATATTCCTTAACCATGTGTGTACATGGGATGTGTCCAAGTTCTACCATTGGCAAGTAGAACACCCTCATCGGAGTAGGTTAAAACTCCAAATTCTATGTCTAGATATCATAGTCTATGTTGGTTATTGCCTATTCTCATCATATGGGATACCTACTAGCATTAGCGAAGTTCTATGAAGTTTAGATGGTGGTATGGGACACTATCTAGACATTGCATAATAAGCTTTGAAGGTGTTAGTTAGAGTCCCTAGGTCTTGTCCAAGACCATTACTTTAATGTCCTTTATGTGATGAATGATTCTTAAATGAACTAACGAATGTAATGGCTTAAGTTAAGAAAGCATGTTAAGTGAATAAGTACTTAGATGGAGTAGTTAAGGGTTGTCTAGTTAAGGTGTGAAGGGGGCATGGGAATGGTCACTTTGTATCTTACCTAGATAAGTCTTAAGAATGACTCAATTTATGGAAGATGTTGATTATGTAGACATGATCTAAGCCTTAGGTAGTCTTAAGGATTATTTAGGTAATCTTGAAGAGGTAAATCATGGACGTTATCTTCTTGATTTACTTAAGTAAGTTTTTTGATAGCCTTTGGAAGGAGAATGTCTTATCATGTATATGTTGATGTATTAAGTGAGAATGATTCTATCCTAGGTAATCTATAGGATCTCTTAAGTGTGTGCATAAGGGATTGTATGGGCGGTCTCTTCATAACTCACTCAAGAGAGACTTAGAATCACCTTTAATAGGAGAATCTCATGTTTATATGTGTGATGCCTTGTAAGTGTGTTGACCTCATTATATGTGGTCTTAAGGATCATTTAGGTGTGCCTAGAGAGGTTGTATGGGCGGTCTCTCTTTGTTATATTTAAGTGAGTCTTAGGATAGCTTTGTAGTTAGAGGAGTGCATGCTAGAAAGAGTTCCTTATGAAGTTGAGAAACTTCACTATAACCATAAGAAATAGTCACTGTAAAGTGATATAGTTCACTGTAAGGATTTGTATAAATGAATTAAATTGCTTAAATGTTATTTTATGTGTTTCTAAGGTTTTAAATGTTGTTCTTATGATTATGTTATGATATTTAATTCAAAAAGATGCATATTTCTAATAAATGTCCATTTTCATGATTTTATGCATTATGCCATACTTAATACATGTGTTTGTACTAATTCCATTATTTATATATTTCTATAGTGGTTGGTAGGTGAGGAGCATTTGGGAAGTAAGACTTGGATCATAGCCTCATTCAAGTGAAGTTGAAGTATGCCCTCAATTGACTTGAGGCATACATATATGTCTTTTATTTCAAAGTATTGTAATACACTACGTATTTCTTATATTCATATTGTATGGGACGTGTCCCAAGTATTCTTGAGTCTAAGGATGGCATATGTTGAGACTTAGCATTTCTATGATTTTATATGAAAAGATGTTTCAAGATATTCGTGTGAAAAGTGTTAATTTTCGCACTAATTTTCATAATGTATATGCAATGAATGATAAGAAAGGGCTGGTACAAGACCTTCGAGAGGTCAAGTACGCCGGTTGCATTTCGAGAATGCCAAATTTTCTAGGGTGTGATTTCGGGATGTGACACCTGGTCAAAGCCGACAAACCTGCAATGCTTATTCTACTAGAGATAAAGATCGCAGAACATTAAAATCTCGTTGAGGATCTGAAATTTGATACCCAAATCCATCCGCCTGCAAATGGTCTGGCCGGTGGAATCGTCGTTATGTGGAAGGAGGGTGCACTAAAGCTAGAAAACCTCACAATAACAATGCAAGAAATCTATGTCATAGTTAAGGTATCCCCCTAACTCTTACTCATGGAATTTTTCTGTAATTTATGCTAGTCCGAACTTTAATAATAGAACCCTTATCTGGGAAGAGCTATGACACCTCTTCGATCACATTGATAAGAGAATGGCTCATTGGTGGAGACTTTAATAAAGTCCTAAAATCTAGTGAGAAACTCGGAGGTAATACCATTAACAACACCAGAGCTAACCTATTTTCGGAGTGCCTTAATCGGTGAAAAATGGTAAACCTGAGATACAAAGGTTTTAAATACACATGACCAATAAAAGATAAACGAGGGAAATCTTATTCTTGAAAAACTAGATAGATGTGTAACAAATGACAGTTGGATAAAACGCTACCCCAATTCCCTAGTAACCTATCTTCCTAGGACCAAGTCATACCATTGCCCAATTTTAATTAAATTGGACAGAATTGCCAATAACAAACGACAAAAACCCTTCAGAATAGAGCCATGAGGTGTGTCCATCCCTCCTTCCACAGTCTGGTACATAATTCCTTCATGGGCCATGGCAATCTCTAGAAAGGCCAAAGAAACCATCCGAAAGGAGGCCACCAAATGGAATACCAATACTTTTGGAAACATCCTCTTCAAAATGAAAAGTTCCTAGCAACGATTGATGGAATCCAAAAGTCTACCTCTTACCACCTTAGTCAGGTTTTGCAAGACCTTGAGTACTCGCTCCTTCAAGAGTATGACGACCTCTTCCTGGCCGAAAGAAATTATGGAGAACAAATTCTACAACTAATTGGCTAAGTGAGGAAGATGAAAATACCAGCTTCTTCCACACAACCACCATCCAAAGAAGAAGAAAGAATTGTATCCTCTCAAATGAAGATGACAATGGAAACAAAATTGAGGATCTAGATTTGGTCGGGAAGCATATCGTCCAATTTTTTCAAGTGCTCTACACAATTGACAAAACCACCTAAGATAGATTCCCTCCTATCACCAATGATAGTACTCGTACACTTACCCCTGAAATAGAAACATGCTACTCACCCCTGTTAGAGAAATCGAGATCCATGCAGATCTCCACTCCTTCAAAATCTACGAAAGCCACTCGGCCAGATGGGATCTACCACATGCTCTATGAGAAATTCTGGAGCATAGTCAAAGATAAAATCATAACTTTCTGTAGAGTGGAATTTGAGAGCTCCACAATGCCCCCTAAATTCAACTCTACTTTGCTTTGCCTCATTCTCAAGTGTGATAATTCCCCAACCTTCCGAAGTTATAGGCCAATTGGACTGTGCAATATCAATTATAAGTTAGTCTCCAAGATCATTGTTAACCGCATCAAGCCCATCCTTCCACCATAGGACCAAATAAGGCTAGCTTTTTCTCCAATAGAAGAGCCTCAGACAATGTCGTTGTTGTCCAGGAATACATCACCCACTATGGGAAAATGAAAAACCTCAGACAATATCTTTGTTGTCCAAGAATACATCACCCACTATGGGAAAATGAAAGGGAAGAACCCTAACATGATCCTCAAGATTCATTTAGAGAAAGTTTTCGATAGATTGGAATGTGCATTCATCAAGAATATTTCCCAATTTTTCAACTTTCCACCAAATCTTGTCAAGTTGATCATGTTGTCCGGAAAACTGAGTACATCCAACCATCTAGAGGGATCATACATGGTGATCCCATGTGCCCTTACATTTTCATCATGTATATGGAGAGACTCTCTAGGAGCATTGAACTAGTAGTGAGAGGAAAGAACTAGACCCTGTGAAAATATCCCAAAATGGTCCCAAAATATCCCACCTTTTTCTTTGCAAATGACCTTTGCATTTTTGACGAAGCAGACCACCAGAACTCCAATAGCATTAGAGACATCCTTCACATGTTCTGTAACCAATCAGGCCAAAGAGTTAATGTCCAGAAATCAGAGATCACTTTCTCAAGGATTTGCCCAGAATAAGCTAGAAAAAATTGTGCAAACATCCTTGGCATTGGGCGCCAACACATTTGGGAAATACTTAGGCTTCCCAATTCTCCACAAAAGATCTGTAAATGGCAACTACCAGTTCATCATCGATAACATGAGGAAGAGGTTATTAGGATGGAAAACCAAATTCCTCAACCTAGCAAGCGGAACACAATTCACAAAAGCAACTTTAGGCAGTATAACTTCCCATGTAATGCAATACATAAAGTTGCCGACCAAAATAACCAAGGCTATAGATAAACTCCAAAGAGACTTTGTATGGGGGACTACTGCTGAAAAGAGCAAGATCCATCTCTTGTGTTGGGATAGCCTCACAAACATGAAATTCTTTGGAGGTTTCGGACTCCAAAAGTGCGAACTAAGAAACAGAGTTACTCTCTCAGGTCTAGCATGGAGAGCAACTCAACACCCCCAAAAACACTTGAGTAGAGTCCTTTCTTAGAAATACAAAACACCCAACAGAGACCAAACCTAAAGATAAACAGTGTCCAGAACCTGGAAAAACATCCAAAATGGGTGGCAAGACATTGAGAAAGGTATGGAATGAAGAGTATACAAAGGAGATAGGAACAACTTCATTTGAGATAAATTGATTCCCCATATGGAGCGATAGGCCAAAGTAGCTATGGTCCCTTTATGGAAAGTGAGAAGCACCTAAAAGTAAGGGAAGTCTACCAGAATGGCGAATGGAACTTCGATCGACTTTTCTTTATGATCCAAGAAAAAGTAAAATCCATCATTAGGAGACATAAACCCTCAAGCGATGAGTCTAAAGAAGATACTCAAATGTGGGGTCTCACAAACAATGGACTTTTCTCCACAGATACTGCCTACAGGCATATTAAGGAAACAAGTGAAGGCAAATGCTATGAAGCAAATGGAGATTCAAATGGATTTGGGCGGCAAAGGTGCCAAATAAGATCAAGACCTTCATATGGATTTTCTACTATAGAAGGCTCCTTACCAACCACGTCCTAAACCATAGGGGCCTCCATATAGATCCATATGAGACTACAGCGACAACGAAATCAAAGACATGAACCATATCCTCTTCCAATGCCCAGACTCCACCACATTCTAGAACCACATGACTTCTTCCAGCCAAAACTTGGACTCTTTTGTCAGTAGCATGATCGATGTAACCAATTGGATCGACTAATGGTACACCCTTAATGATAGGACCTATAACAATTGGCTAAATTGGGGAACTCTTCTGCCTCTTGAGCATCTGGCCCACCAGAAATAATAACACTTTCAATAAGAAAAGGAATGAGTGAATCCCAATACCCTCATCCACCAGGCTACTGAGTACCATCTTATAATCGAAAATGGTTGGAAGGGCACAAACGGAAAAGTCATCATTGAGGTCGATTTGAAACCTCCTGACGTAAATACCAAACTCAATGTGGATAGAGTTGTCAAGAGTATTCGCAGACCAGGAGGGTTGGGAGGGGTGATTAGAGACCACCATGGCAACTGGATTATGGGCTTCCCGGAACTCACTCCTCTAACCAGGCCAACTAGAGATGAACTCCAAACCTTGAAACTGGGTCTAGTGATAGATGATATACCGTGGTTTCACGATATTATTAACTTTCCTTAAGTTTAGTGTGTCCAAAAGCCTTTTTGTGCTAATTTTTATATAAGTTTCTCCTTATTTGCAGGAAATCTGTCCAAAGATGAATGCGGAGGTTTTTGAGCGAAGAAATGCAGAAGAGATTGCACAAGTATGGGAGGACGGAGTCCATGACGGTCCGTCGTGACCACGACGATCCGTTGCTAGGTCCGTCGACCCAGCCGCGTTTTGACAGATTTCCAGCAAATAGAGTCCTTGTTTAATTAGGTTTTTATTTTCTATAAATAGTTCGAAAAACCTCGTTTTTGAAGTTAGACTCTGTATTATTAGTTAAACTCCGTATTGTTAGACACCGTATTAGTAGACACTGTATTGTTAGACTTTTGATTATCATTAGACTTTTTGTGAGATTCTTGATTACTTTGAGATTCTTGCAAGTGATTGTTGGTGATTTTTGGTGATTAATCAAGCAAACTTTCGGATTTTACTCTTTCTCATTGAAGTAAGTACATGAATTCTTATAT
>NC_028643.1:29040417-29041371 GCF_001406875.1 Solanum pennellii
ATGTTGCACAAAATGATGAGGAGGTTCGATGCTAGTGATGAGCACATTAAAGAGTTAAGGTGTGATTTAGCGAGTATTGGGCAAAAAGTTGATACACATGCAATATCGATTAAGTAGATCGAGTTGCAAATGGCCCAATTATCTGCGACAGTGAACACACGGCAACCGGGCACTCTTCCTAGCAACACTGTCCAAAACCCAAAAAATGATGCGCACTGTATGACAATCACTACTCGGGGTGGTAAGCAAACCATTGACCCACCTATGCCGTCTAATGAGGAAAAGGTGAGAAAGGATGATGATAAGGTGGTAAAGGGTAGTGGTGAAGCAGAAGAGAGCACTGGAAAAGATACAGAAGTACCTATGAAGGTAATTCCCATGCCTAGACCACCACCACCCTTCCCTCAGAGATTAGTGAAAAAGACCGAGAATGGTAAATATCGGCGTTTTATAACAATGCTGAAGTAACTTTCTATCAATGTCCCTTTGGTAGAAGCTCTTGAACAAATGCCCGGTTATGCCAAGTTTATGAAAGATCTGGTTACAAAGAAAAGATCGGTCACTTTCGAGGATGATGATAGACTGCAGCATTGTAGTGCTATTACTACAGGATCTCTCGTGCAAAAGAAAGAAGATCCGGGTGCGTTCACTATTCCTTGTATAGTCGGGTCATTACATTTTGCGAAAGCATTATGTGATCTGGGGGCAAGCATAAATCTCATGCCCCTCTCGATTTACAAGAATTTGGGTTTGGATGACCCAAAACCCACTGCGATACGGCTACTGATGGCTGATCGAACAGTGAAAAGGCCTATAGGGATACTCCATGATGTGCTAGTAAAGGTGGAGTCATTCATATTTCCGGCAGATTTTGTTATTCTTTATTGTGAAGTCGATTTTGAAGTGCTTATTATTCTTGGGAGGCCATTCCTTGCTACAGGTAGAGCCTTAGTT
>NC_028643.1:29042290-29045066 GCF_001406875.1 Solanum pennellii
ATAAAGCATCGGGGAATGAAGTGATAGAGGCATACCATCTTGATGAAGTCTGAGTAATCAAGTGTCCCCAGTCGTGCCGCGACATTAAGTCAGGCGCTTGTTGGGAGGCAACCCAATACTTATAGTATTTTTAGTAATGGTAGCATTTTTCTACTAATGGGTTTTAAATTTGCAGGCACATCACCAGGAAATTCTGTAGAAAATTACTCTGCAGCAGTCACTAACGGATACAGCGACGGACCGTTGCGCCTGCGACAGACCGTCGCATGAATCCGTCGTGCCAGGTACGTCTTTCTGTCATTTTCAAACTAGGGCACACACGACGGAACCAACGATGGATCATCACAACTGAGACGGACCGTCGTTGGAGAATCGTCGCGTCATTAATGAGGCGTACCCGACCCGACCCGGCTGGAGTTTTTACAAAATCTTACCGTTTAAACTCCCCAACCCCTCATTTCACCCCCACTCCTTCACTATTCCTCCTATTTCCCTCCCTTTTCAACTTCCACAATCTCTCCCTCTATCAACTGATCATTGTTCCCCCAAAATCCTCCAAAGCCCTAAAGTTATCATCTACTAGTCGGAGTTGCTGCTGTGGGTGTCTCCTTGATCACAAAGTACTTTTCCATCTTGTTTTTCTCCAATTCTCAGGTATGTGTCTCTAATTTCTACTCATTTATCTTGCATTTTGTTTATCAATTAGTTTTAGCGTAGTTCTTATTGATATGTTCATTTCTTTTATATAAAATTCTGTCTAGCCTAGGTTAAAAATCTTCGAAATTGCCGTGTTTACAACCCTAGACATAGGTGCTTTTGCATTACTAGTTTACTAGGTATTTGGGTTCGACAAATGTAGGTCCAAAACACTACAAATTCGAGTTGGGTCATCGGGGATGAATGGGGTACCCCCAGTTCTATCACTGATCTACAGAACGAGACCTCAATGACGGACCGTCGTACCCACGACCGACCGTCGTAGGGTCCGTTCCAAAATCCCTAACACCCCACTGCCCAATTTCTTGCAAGTGTCCTCCAACGGACATATACGACAGACCGTCATACGCACGACGGTCCGTCCTGCACAACCGTTCTGGTTGTCAGAGACCCTATTCCTGAGGGTCTCTCACTTTTTCTAAGTGTCCTTCAACGGACACATGTGACGGACCGTCGTCTTTACGACGGTCCGTCCTGCACAACCGTTCTGGTTGTCAGAGACCCTGTTTCTAAGGGTCTCTCTCCATTTTTCTAAGTGTCCTCAAACGGACGAGTACGACGGACCGTCATACCCATGACGGTCCATGTTGCATGACCGTTATGACGGTCAGAGACCCCTCTCCTAAGGGTCTCCATATTTTTTTCAAGTGTCCGCTGACGGACACCTACGACGGACCATCGTACCTGTGACGGTCCGTCCTGCATATACCGTCATACTTGTCAGAGACTCGCCTTCAGGGTTCTCCATATATACATAGTCTAAGTAAGACACGACGGACCCCATGACGGTCCGTCATAGTCACGACGAGCCGTCACCAGGCCCGTCGTGTGTCACTGTTACTATAATATTGTCATTTTATTTTAATTTTTTTGTGTGGTTTTGCTTGTCCTGTTTGCTACTTCTCGTACTAATATTGATCCTTTACAGGTCCTATCTACTATGGCACCTAAACAAGATCGAGTGTATGCACGCGGGCGATCGAAGTCTGTCGCCCCGTGTGCCCGCATGGTCATTGGCTCTGATGATGTGCGTGACCCCGAGTACGTGCCCACAGGCACTTCCACCCCTTCCCGTACTTCACGTGTCACCAGAGCCACACCCAAAAAGGTGGCGTCCGGCGTAGTCACTGCCTCCCAGTCTGATGAGGAGCGCACACTGACCGGCACACCTTTTGGGTCAGCCACCAATGAAGAAGGAGTGTCTGGCTCCTTAGGAGTTTCATGGTCGGAGGAAGCCTCCGGCTCTGCTGAGGTTCCTGCACCCGCCACCGCTGCAGCGTCGGCCTCGTCTGATGAGGCTGACAGTTCGGAATCCACATCAGGTTCACCAGCTCATGCCCTCACCCCGGCTACTGACCAGCCTAACCGGTGGTGTGTCAACGGGCAATTTCAAGTCTACTCCGACGCCAAGTTCCTGAATGACAAAGGATTTATGACTCGAACACTCACATTGGAGCGGCGGGTCCTTACAGGGAGTCTCCCGACGATGCATGAGATCCACAATCTCTTCACCAGACATCGCCTGGAGTGGAAAGCACGTCCGTTGGGACGTTATAGTGAAGAAATGATCCGAGAGTTCTATGAATCCTACGTAGCGACTCTCCGATCACAGATTGATAGGCGGGCTGCCCCCGCCAAACAGTCCCCACTGGAGCAGGTCCGGGTACGGGGCGTTCAGGTCGATATTTCCCTGCCTGCCATCCGCCGGTTTCTATATGGCGAGGGTGTTGATGCTACTCGGACCCCTCTCACTACCGAGTTTGACTACCGATGGCAGCTTGTTAAAGATGGCCAGTTCCTACGCGAGCCATCGCTGAGAGAGACCACCAAGAGGTGGATGGCCCTGCACCTGTCAGTTGATGGAGAGGGTGCCGACTGGGTGACCGAGCCAAAGGGGGCCATCAAGAAGGCCAACCTAACTTTCACGGCGAAGTTCTTGTGGTCGATTGTCCGCCAGTGCCTTCCCCCCATAGCCGCTGATAATATCGTTACATGGGATCGAGCAATATTGATGGCGGCGATGATAGCCGGGTTCGAGGTGGATTTTGCGTGGCTTCTA
>NC_028643.1:29045550-29061079 GCF_001406875.1 Solanum pennellii
CCAGCCCCTCCGGTGGATGTGTCGACTCTTCAGGCTGCGGTCGACAGTCTTCGCGCAGATATTGACACGATCTTAGAGGCTAGGGTGCCTGAGTCTTAGGGCCCTTCTGTCGAGCCTGCTGAAGACACAGTGTTGGCGGCCCTATTCGCCACCTCAGAGATTCCACCACCTCCCCCTCGAGAGCATGCCAAGAGGCGTAGGGGTCGAGCAGAGGACGAGGCGCGAGCACGGAAGAAGGAGTGCCGTGAGATGGAGGCTGCGAGGAGAGCCTCACTTGCTGAGGAGGAGGTGCACCAGATGAGAGCAGGAGAGTTAGCGGCTGGGGCGTCTAGCTCCCGAACTGTGGAGATAGCGGGAGGCACTGTAGAGATAGCGGGAGATAGTGTTGTTGTTGCTGAGGACACCACTGAGGCTATCCAGATTACAGAGGAAGTGGGTTCCGGGGAACCGGACCCACCAGCTTGCTGATCGTCGGCGCTTTGCGCCACAGGTTTGCTTCACCTACCACTCTAGTATTTCAATTTTTATGCATTGGGGACAATTGCGTGTTTTTATTTTGTTGGGGGTGGGGTAAATGGAAAGTGAGTGCTAGGGTGAAGTCTGAGTAGCCCAATTCACTATCCTCTTTTGGGGTTTTCTTGCCTGTGTTCTTTTTCCCCAAGAGACTGATTACTTTTTCTGTTGAACCGGCATGTCTATATCTTTTGTACATAGTTTAATTCTGGAGCATGATGGCTAAAATGATATCCTGATAAACTGGAAAATGATGCATGACTAGGCATAGTAACTGATAATTGTGTGGCTCTAAGCATGACATAGAGTTACACCATTGCATTACCCTAAGTCTTAAATTCGAACTAGGTGTCTGATAATCTGGTATAGTGATGAGATGTTAAGTGAGTGTGAGGAAAATTCGAATAAGTCCACTATTGGTACTGAGCTAGAACTTGCCTGGTTAGTCCTGCTAAAAGTGAGCTGTAATAGACAATTAGGAAAGGATCATAGGCCCTTATTCAATATAGCCCATTTCTAGCCTAAATAAAAGAAACCAAATGAAATTTATCCTTCTTTGATCCAAATAATCTGAGCTTAAATTAGACCTTTCTTTTTCACCCCAACTGATCTTTTCTGGGAACAATGTGTTGGCCCTGGTCCCTCCTTGGACATGTGCACCTCAGCTTATGCCAAAAGCATAAGTTGAGGGTGGCTAATGCAGTAAACAACCTTCGTTATGGCCCTGACCCAACTTTGGGTATTGTGTACCTTGACTCATGGCAAAGCCATGAGTTGAGGGTGGCTATTATGAGGAATGCTCTGGAAAGTGGGGTTGAAAGAACAAAGAGAGAGAAAGAACAAAAGTAAAGTGACTCAAGAATTAGTTGAAAGAAAAGTAAAGAAAAAGAAAAATATACAAGAAATACAAGCAAGAAAAGAAGAGAGTCACTTACACAAATGAAGAAAGAAGAGAAAATAGCGAGGTGAAAGAATATGAGAAACTGGGCGAGATAAAATGATAGAAAATGGTATGTTTAGCCGATATGTCAAGGAGGGCAAAAAGTCACTAAAGTATACCTAAATATACCCTACCTGACCCTGAGCCTATGTTACAAGCTAAGAAAGTCCTATCGTGATCCTAAGGGTTGTATAGCGAACTTAAGGCAGTGAAAATAAGGGCAAGCTTATGGCAATAGGTATGAATGAGTGTGACTTTGTTCTGAGAGCGAGTGTTGAAAAGTAATCCTTATACTCAAACTGAAATCATTGTGTGAAAAATGAGGATTTTGTTTTAAAGTGAGGACACTAGTTGCAATACCGGAATTGTTAGCACCTCGGTGAGAAATTGAAGAGGATAGGTGTTAATGCATGGTGAGTCTGTGTCATGTTCTGATCCCACAAAATTCAAGCCTAATAGTGATAGCATGCATAGATTTGATGAGATTAATCGGGATTGATAGCCAAATGATTGCAAAGGATAAAACAAGGATACTATTGTACAAGGATTGTGTAGTGAGTCATAGTGCGTCGCTTGAGGACAAACAACGAATTTAAGTTGAGGGTGTTGATATACCGTGGTTTCACGGTATAATTAATACTTTTTCCTTAAGTTTAGTGTGTCCGAAAGCCTTTTTGTGCTAATTTTGATATAAGTTTCTCATTGTTTTGCAGGAAATCTGTCCAAAGCTGAATGCGGAGATTTTGAGCGAAAAAATGCAGAAGAGACCACCTACGGAGCTTATGACGGTCCGTCGTGCTTGTGACGGTCCGTAGGTGGCAGCGTAGTGCAGCTGCTGAAGGAAGATGGGGAAGTCTGACCAAGTGTGGGATTACGAAGCTTGTGACGGTCCGTCATGGCTATGACGGTCCGTCCTGCAGGTTCGTCGTGAAGTTCAGAGAAGTGATCCCAGTACCCAGATTCCGAGAGTTGAAGTATTTTGGAATGAAGACCCTCGACGGACCGTTGTGCCTATGACGGTCCGTCATACTTGCCGTCGAGGGGAATGAAGAAAGCAGCAGAAGAAATTGCACCAAGTATGGGACGATGGAGTCCACGACGGTCCGTTGTGACCACGACGGTCCGTCGCGAGGTCCGTCGACCCAGCCGCGTTTTGGCAGATTTCCAGCAATTAGAATTCTTGTTTAATTAGGTTTTTGTGTTTTTATAAATAGTTCGAAAAACCTCGTTTTTGAGGTTAGACACCTGATCGTTAGACTCTTAGATTGTTAAAACTTCGTATTGGTGAACATTGTATTGTGAGATTCTTGATAATCATTAGACTTTTCGTGAGATTATTGATTACTTTGAGAATTCTTGCAAGTGATTTTTGGTGATTAATCAAGCAACCTTTTGGATTTTATTCTTTCTCATTGAAGTAAGTACATGAATTCTTATTTAATATATTTGAATATTGTGTTTATGGCTATGAGTAACTAAACTCCATAACTAGGGTTGTGGGAACCATAGGCAAATAATGAGATAAACCCTAGCTAAAATAACAATTCTAGAATAGTGTCTTGCATGTATTAATAATTCTTTCGCTTAGAAGTCTTTTTAACGGATGGTCAACGTTAGAACTCGCCTTAATGCTACTTGCCGGACCAAGGAGGTAGATAATAGGAAAAGAATTATCAACATAGATTTAGTGTATACTATCTAATAGGCTAGTATTGATTGGTACGAGGTAATAACTTAGTCAAATATCGAATACGATGCTTAATATGAGGTAAAGATAAGGGTTAGGATAGCAACACACGTAGCCGGACCAAGGTGCGGAGTGAAATTTTCTAGATGCCGGACCAAGGATTTAGAAATACATAACTTATCACTTTGCATGCAAGATACTAGAAAAGAATTGTTATAGTTAGAATTATCAAGTTATGAACCTGTGGGGAACACGTAAACCCTAGTTACTTTGATTAATTGATTAAACTCCAACATTCAAAGCTGTTAAGTGTCTCTTTCAATTTCGTTAGTTATTTTCATTCATTTAGAAATAGAAACCCCCTTTTATTGTTTTTACTTTCCAAGGAAGTAATTGACTAAACAAAAGTAATAATAGATTGAAGTTAAGTCTAAACTATTTTCCTCGTGGGAACGATCTCAACCTCACTAGTTGGGTTATTTACTTGACACGACCGCTTTACTTCTTATTTGAGAAGTAAGTTTGAGCGTATCACTGGCAGTAGAATACAATTTGAACCACCTGGAAATCAACTCTGACTCCACTGAAGTGATAAAAAGTTAAACAAAAGATAACCTACTCTATGATGATCTAATTGTTGGATGTAGGTCCTTGATGACAAAGCTGGAAATCACCTAGGCGGAGCATCATCGGAAAAAAAACAACCTACAGTCACATGAAATAGATTTTTGTTTTTAGTATATTTTGTATCTTCATCGAGAAGACTAATATTATTCTCCTACCACCTAGTGAAAAATAATAAATGTCTATATACATGTATTTAGCACATACCTACTCGGTTTCAATTTTATTTTATTTTACTTTTTAATCAATTTATATAAGTATTTTTACAACTCTTTGATTTCATTTTGTCACGTGATATGTTTAATATCACAAGATTAAATTCATACATTTAATATATCTTTAGTTTAACATCACAAGATTGAAAAGGCTTTATTTCTTTTCTTAAACTTTGTATTGAATAGAAATTAAACAAATAAATTTAAACAATCGAAGTAACACGTAAAACGAATGGAGTAACATCTGAAGAATCATGGATGTGTGAAAATTTTCATTTTAAGTTCTTTTTCTTTTCAGCATTTTAATGTTAAACCTTATAATTCGTTTAAAGCTCCAGCTAGAAATATTTTCAATTGTCATACCAAGATAGAAAAATACTTTTGTATAGATCTAGATAAAATAAATATCGATCAAATTACAAAAACGATTAGTCAAGATTAACTTGGCTTCTAGTTATAAAAAAATAAATAATAATTAAACGTTGAAAAATAACACCAGCTACAAGTTGATTCTCTAGTTGTTTCTATTCTCTATTTGTTTCTTTACTCCCACCACCTAAATAGCAAAGTCCAAAGAGATATTTATCTACAAATAGTTTAGTAGTCACTGTCTAATTTAGGAGACTGAAAAGCGGTGGATCAAATGAAGGTGTACTGAAATTAGATATTCTCATTATACAAATTACAATACAAGTAGTATTTATCTAGCTTGTTACAGCCTAACCTTAGCCTATCAATAAACAAGAAAGAATGTGAAACATAAATTCAATGAACTAATTATGGCAGGCTTCCAATGGTGAATCAGAAAATTTCTTCAAAAAACTTTATACAAATCAAGTCATGTCTTGTTCCATTCATTTTGACAGTAATTGCAAACCAACTTTTAGGTCCTCTAATGTGATTGTAAGTAGCTCATCCGAATCTATACACTCGAAACTGAGTCTCAAATCCAAATTTTCTCTTGCATTAACAAGCATTGGATCCACTAGACCTCCATTCATCTCCTTGCGCTGTTTTTCAGTGGTTTCTTCCTCGATAAGTGCTGCAACAGCATCAATACTACATGAAGGACTCAACTTAAATCCGTATAACAAGCTGCTCTCACCTTGACTACTCATTTTAAGATGATAAATTTTAGCTAGGTCCTTCGAACTAAAGTTTTCAAAATGAAAGAACTTTGTAACTCTTCTGCAAAAGCCTTCATTGGAGGAGATTACACGCTTCATTGGTTCGCTATAGCCTGCAAAAATGACTACAATTTTCCCACTGTCCATGACAGACATTATCTCCTCTAGAGCTTCCAAACCATAGTCCTTATCATCTGATTTCTGCATAGGTATTAATCTATAGGCTTCATCAACAAAAAGAATCCCCCCTTCAGCTTCTTGGATCTGCAGATAATTTAATGGACTTCATCACATATGAGCCAAATGCCAAATATATAGCGCAACATACCAAAAACTTACCTTTCTTCTTGTCTTTGGTCCTGTATGACCAACAAATTCACCAACCAGGTCTGTTCTCTGCACTTCCATCACCTTGTCAGTTGGAAGAATTCCTACCATATGAAGCAACTTCCCAAGAATCCTAGCAACCATAGTTTTCCCTGTAATAGTATTGTCAAAGAAGTCTAAGAAATCGACGCCGTAGCTATACATCAAACACAAGCTAAGCAGTAAATACATCTATGTAAAATCTCAAGCCTACACTGCAATGAGAAGCACTAGCAATATAATCAGGGTATCTACATTTTTTACCGACATATTTAACCTCGTCTTTTGTGTTCTTCGATAAGTATGCGTCTCTTCTTTGTTGTAAAAAACAAATGACATAAGCTTACCTGTTCCAGGGTTTCCAAGAAAAGCCATATGGGGTGGTCTTCTTGCACCAACTTTAAGACCTAGGGCCTGACGCTGCTCATCCAAGAGCATCCCCTTAGCCCATTTGCGGAGTTGCTGCTTAATCTCATGTAAGCCAACTATTTTTGACAATTCATTTTCAAGTTCATCCATTTTTGCTTTTGTCTGGCCACATGCTTCAATAGCTTTACGTTTTCTTTGTTCTTCAAGATGCCGATTGAGAAGTATTCGCAATTTTTCATTGCCAGGTCCTTGAGAGAGATGATTTATAGGAGTCATGCCCTCCTGCATTTCATACATTCTACAATTAGTAGCAATCATAAACGGAACTCAAAGTTAGTGAATAAATAATTTACAATACAATGTCTTCGGCACTACAATTAGCATCATGCTCTAACAATGTCTTGACCGTACAACAGTCTTCAACTCGTAGCGAGTGCCAAACAGCAAGATGCAATGGAGTCATCCCATTCTGCAAGAAAGACTCAGAGAAAAGTAAGGAATCAAACAATTGAAACGAAAGACATTTTCAAGCTGAATAATAACGGAAGCAGTAGAATACACACATTTGCTTTGGCTTCAACAAGGGCACCATTAGCAAGAAGCTTCTTTGCAGCTTCATTACACCCATTCTTGGCTGCCATGTGCAAAGGGGTCTCTCCGTACTGCAATACACAAAATAAGTCTACCTTTTTTTTTTGTTATTAAACAGGAAAGAAAGAAGAATTACACCAGTTGGGAGACAAACTCAAAAAAGAAGTCCATTTTGTTACAACTGACTAAGTGAAGATTCTTAATTAATAGGCTGCTGCACATACCATATTCTTGGCTTCCATTTCCACCTTTTCTGGGCCAGACCAACCTAGCAAAAACTTGAGTATTTCAACATTATTGTAACCAGCAGCAACATGAAGTGGTGTCTGCACCATCTGCACCCAGATAAATTGCAAACTATATAAAGAAAATATTTTATGCAGAAACTTGGGTATCTGACTCTGACAAAAGACTATGACCAAATAAAGAATATATATAGTTCATACTTGTAACTGTTTGAAACATGAGTACCCTGTCTCATTCTTAGGAAATTCTTATGAAAAGTGAAACTTAAAAGCCAAGCAGATGAAAAGTCAAAGGTAACAGTTCATCTTCTTTAAATAGAATTAGATACCACAGATGAAGTCACATTGCAAATATACTATTTCAAATCTATCAGAAGCTCAGAACAAGAAGTAATCACTTTTTTGGTCATGATGAGAACAAAAGTAATCGTTTTAGAAGCAAAGCACTTCCAAAACGAGAGATATCTCTGCCTCAGAAATCAAAATGTCAAAACGGTACAAAAGATCATATATTGAACATTAACAGATGGTCCAGATCTGGAAGAAAACTCAGTAGAAGTTATAAGAAGATAGGCAGTAAGTGATTATACATTGTTAGAGTGATGTTAGGAGTTTACATTGTTATTTAGAGGATTTGCTAGTCAGTAATAACTGATCTTAGTCTAAACTAGCTTAGTTAGTTGATTATATATATAGATGTATGGATACAGATGCAAGTTTTTATCAGAGAAATGAAAATATCCCATTTCCCAATTACTCTCTCTTTCCTCTTCTCGAACTGATCTTCTCCCTCAACATCATTGTTAGTCTCTCCATTTTAATAATCCCAATCAAGAAACCCTTGGAAGTGTAAAATACGAAGGGTTTTTTGGTTGGGGAACAAGTATCCCAGAATTGTTATCCGCCCTCAATGTGGGATAAAAATTAAACTACAATCCTGGAATAAGTTAACCTGTGATTTTATCCCAACCAAACATGTGATAAACTCGTCCTAAAATTATTCTTGGGACCAATTGTCGCTATATCTCATACCAAATGAGCCCCACGGTTACTAAGCCACCTAAAGATATCACAAGTACATTAAAATAACATTTTCCATTGTGAAGCAATGTGGCCTTGCTTAACATAATTAATTATGATGTTTACACTTTATCATTGCTAAGAAAGATGTGTGGGCATATAAGGAGAGAAAAGATTAAAAACGAAGTAATTCAGAACAAAGGGGAGTGGCCTTTGTGGCTCAAAATGATGGAAGCAAGGTTGAGATGGTTTGGGCATATAAGAGAAGGTGCACGCATGCACCATTAAGGAGGTATGAGAGATTGTCTATAGCACGTTTCACGCAATGTTTTGGACGGCGAGAGGCGACAAAAGGCGACAAGGGCCTGCCTCGCCACACGGCGAGGCGCTCGCCTTTTTGAAAAAGGCGCCAGTTAATACCAAAAATTAAATATATTTAATTGCACATAATCAATAGCAACAACATATATTAGCAAAATATTTCAATTCAAAAACTCATAAGAGAACAGAGGAAAAAAAACATAGAGCAGTCAGCACACTAAACATTTTTCCCTTATTACTTATGCTGATTCAGCAGTGATGAAGGGGAAAAAAAAACAGAGCAAGTGAAGAAGAACTGAAGAAGAAGAAGAAAACTCAAGAAGAACGAAAGAAGAAGAACAGATAAGATTGCACGAAGAAGAGGAGTAGAGGAGCAGCAAAAAAGAGGTATACCTCAGGTCCTCAGTGCAGCAGCAACTCGAAGTCTCGAAGAGAAGCGACCGGCGAGGGGAAGAGGAGTCGGGGAGAAGAGATCGCGAGGGGAAGAGGAGTCGTGCAGCAGCAAATTTTGAAAATAGAAAAAAAAAAATTGACTAATATTGCTAAGTCAAATCTTTTTAAAAAAATTAAATCAAAAAGGTGCGGCCATTATTGTCGCCATTAGCTCGCCATGGGTCGCCTTTTGTATGTCGCCTCGCCTTAGTGTGGAATGGCGAGAAGGGCTCACTTCGCCTCGCCTCTCGCCGTTGGCGATGAGGCACTCGCCATTCACAACACACTTTCATGAGAGGTAAAGGTGGGCCGAATAAAAACTATGGGAATGGAAAATCTTTAACTTACTAAGGACATGACCATAGATAGTAAGGTATGGAGGTCGAGGATGAGGGTTAAGGGGTAGTAGGTAGCCGAGTGTTATTGTACTTTTATGCATGTCAATCCCTTCTTCTCATCATCTCTTCATTTAGTAGTATTACTTCATGTTAGCGTAGTATCTTATTCTTTAATTGTCACTGCTACTTGTTTCTTCATTTATGTTGTTTATCTTGCTATTATATTGTTATTTTCCCTAATTTCTTGTTTTACCTATATTTATTTCGAGTCAAGGGTCTATAGGAGACAACCTCTTGACCCTACAAATGTTAGAGTAGGATTTGCATATATCCTACCGTCTCCAAGCTGCAGTTGTTTTTGCTTTTTCATTTTCACTTTCTCATTTTGGTTCTCTTCAATTTTAAAAAAATAACCCCATTTTCAAGAAGTGCACCAACAAAACGATTCCAACTTAGTGGTTGTAAGATTTTTACAGTATCCATTAGCAATTATAGGATTGGTAATTCATCAGAGTAAGAATATCAATGACTCCTATTAAGGCATCTATTTTTGGAAAAGAGGTTCTAGTCTAGAATACAGTACATTTTATTGTATGTTTAATCAAGCAGAACAGGCGATGTTCACAACTTCAATGATAAGATTGTAGTTGTGACTAAGTCAATCTGCTATCATTGAGTTGCTACTTGCTAGTGAACTGGAGTGCCACTTTGATGTCCAATCATTGGCACCACAAAGACAATTATTAACGGACTAATTTCAAACACCTCTCAAGTTTAAAAAGCAAATATTGTATTGGACATTGATTTTAGATTTATAGATCAGAATTTCCCCCCTTTTTTTTTTCTGAATCAGGCAACCATTCACAAGCTGTCATAAACAACAACCGGGAGAATTCTTGAAACATACTTGCCAAGAAAGTGGAGTCAAATACACAAGATTATTTTCTTTTCCTAATGTTGACCTTCATACGAATTGAGAGAGATGAACAATGACATAAAAAAAGAAAGAAAGAAGGAAAGAGATTCGTACAACAGGGTTACGTTCATTGAGAAGAGAAGGGTTGGCAGAAAGCATCTTTTGCAAGCCAAGCAGATCCCCAGATTGAGCAAACCCGTGAATGGTTGTTGGTCTAGATGACTTTGACCGTTGGTCTCCTGACCTCTGCATTTCTGGTTCTAACTTTCCTTCTCTCCGGCAAAGAAGAGAAAAAGAGAGGAAATGGGGCGTCGGTGGATTTGGGTTTCAGGGTTTTTTTTTATTCTACAAATAAGCTACACTCATGTGGCTACATAATGCGCATAAATAAAATGAAATAAGAGCTTCGCCCGTTGTTTCCAAATCTAGGCTGTCTTTCCAGCTTGTATCCATTCATACAAAATGCAAAATTTTGATCAAATAAACGAAAATGGCCAAATATATCATCTACTATGGGAATAGTTTAAATATAGGGAAAATGGTAAAAATTATCAAGAAACTTTAGTTTAATGGCTAGTTTTATTTCTGTTACATTATTCGATTTCGTTCTCTACAAACTTGTCACATATCACAGAATCAAAATCAAATGAAATTATCCGGATTTTATTCAAAAAGTAACACAACACCCAATCTAACTCATACCTGACCCATTCAACTAACTTAACCCAAACAAATTAACTAAAGATGCATTCTTCTTCCTTCTATTTTCCAATTTTGCCACCAATAGTGAATTGAGTTCACTACCCTCTGAGTCTAGTGAATGAAGAAGGAAGTGTTTCTCTATTACTACTGTTGAAATGGGGATATTGCTTGGCCGTTTTTCAGTTCATCACTTTTGATTTCCACATTCACCTCTATTTTTCAGTTCTTCTTCATGTGAGTTAACCAAACTCGAACTTGGACTCAAATTATTGGAAGCCACACATTCATCTATTTCGAATGCCTACTATTTTGATTTATATTTGTTGTTGATATTTGTCCAATTTGTGGTTATCTGTTGATTTGGAGAGCGACAATTTGAAAGAGAAGGTAGTCTGTCATCCAAGCTCAAATTCAAAAAATAAAACTAACGCAAATGAGCTTCTTTTCGCAAATTTTTGATAGTTTGACAAAGGACTACATATTTTCTTCGGGTGAATTTGTGGAAGAGGAAGATGTTGAATTAGTGATGCAAGTTAAAGTATAGTTAGGAGGTAGTTAAAAAGTTAGCACAATTACTCTAGGTATCAGAAAAGGTTGTTAAGTTTGTTACTCTATAAATACATATCATTTAAGTCAAAGTAGAAGATGAATGAAAAAAATGTTTTCTCTGTTTGTGCTTCTCTCTAAAAATATTAAGTATTATTCTAAAAGATAAGATGAACTTCCATCATGAAAGTTAACATGGTATCAGAGCTCCAATTTGTTTAGAGATTGAAGTTTAGACTGTTAGAGGTTGTAATGGAGGACAGATCTTTGATTTCAATAGCACAATTTAGTGATGAAGTCAATCTGAGGTTCATGAGAAGATTCATCAATGGTGATTGAAGGAGTATTAGGATATCTAAATTTGACTTCAACTCGTAACAATGGAGGAGTTGTTATTGATCACCATCATTTCTTACACCTACTTCCTGATGATACTCGAGGTAGCTCACTTATTTCTCTTCAGGTAACTAGATTTGACAAATATGCATTGCGGAGTAGATCTATGACTTCATGTCTCTAGGGTAATAGCAAAATAGGCTTTGTTGATGGTAAACACACCAACGATAAGTTTGATGTGTCCATGCATGATTAGTGGGAGAAAGTAAATGTTGTGTTGTTTTCCTAGCTTATGAATGTTGTAAACAAAGAGTTATTGAGAAACATTATCTATTCTCCCAATACACACAAGGTCTAGCTGGATCTAAAAGAGAGATTTGACATTATAAATGGTTCTCAAGTGTTTCATTTACATGTAAAGATTGTCACTCTAAGTCAAGGCACATATATATTATTTTTGAAGACTATGAAATCTATGGAATGAGTTTGATTCTCTAATGCCCTGCCCTAGCTGTTTCTGAGTCCAAACACTATGCACAACACTATGAATACCAAAGGTTATTACAGTTTTTGATGGGGCTTAATGAGATATATAGCTAGTCTAGGAGTCATCTTTTGATGATGTCTCTGATCCCCATACATAACAAAGCCTATTCAATGACTATCAATTATCAAAAGGGCTGAAAAGCCCCTCTTCTCACGGCTCCTTCGTTGATATTCGAGGAAGTAACTCTCGGGATATACTAGAAAGACCTACTCAAGATATCTCTTGCCCATTCCTCATCTGCTACTCACATTGTTGAGACCTTAGATGACACTCCATTCTTCAGTCAAAGAAGTGTGCCTCCTTTTGATTTTAAAGAAGCCTCACGAAAATAAGGGATTATGGGATATCACATAGCTTTTGGCAAAGGAAGTATGAAGGTTGTAACAACTTTTGCAGGAGGGTGGCTCAAGTTCAGGAGGAAATTACTCTAGTAGAATGCCTTCTTCTATTAGAAATAGACAACCGAAGAAGAATCCTCTAATCTGTAAGTTTTGTGGCTATAATGGTCGTAATCGAGAACGTTGTTTATAATCTAATAGTGCATCCACCTAACTGGACTAAGTCCAAGAAGAAAGGAGTAGGTTAGTATGCAAATCAAGTTGGAGTTATGGAGACTCAAACTTTGGCATGGATTACTCCAGTAATCCGATTGTTTCAAATGATCACAACATCCAGACCACTCCTCAGGCTAGTGTATCTCAACCATATTTTTAACCTTATTTCACTCTGGAGTAGTACCAGCAAATTCTAGGGATGCTGAGTAGATGTATTGAAGAGAGAGCCTTCTCACAAGCTGCTAGTGCAGGTATCATGATTTCCTTAAATACTTCTTCTACAGTAAGTACGAATTGGATTATGGACTTGGGGCATCAAATCACATAGTCTCTAGCCTAAAATTGTTGCGTTACTGTGAAAGCATTTTAGATACAATGAAGAATAAAGTGCATCTTCCCATAGGTAAAGTAGTATATGTATCTCATAAAGGAACAATTACTATCCTTCCAAATAAATTAGTCTCTAATGTTCTTTTCCTCCCATCATTTTAGTTCAACTTATTATCTGTCTCCAAACTAAAGAAGGAACTGCACTACTCAGTAGTTTGTTTTCTTTCCTGACTTTTGCATATTCCGGGATCTTTTCACTGGCAAAAAGAAGGGAATAGGTAAGGAAGATCAAGGGTTGTACTTCTGCAAGGACATTATGTGGTCCGAAATCCATCACATTTAACAATCAACTATGCACACACTGTAGAGCAAGTTTTTGAATCCAATTTTCTCTGGGATAGAAGGTTAATACATGCTCCTTTGGATGTAAACAAGAAGCTCAAAATTCTAGGACATTTGAAGTCTGCAGATCGCCTATGTCGTGTATGGCCTTTGGCAAAACACACAAAATTACCCTTCCCTCTTAGCAACTCTAGTTATAAGTCAACTTTTGAATTACTGCATTACGACATCTGTGGTCCTTATAGAGTACCTACTCATGACAAGAAAAGATACTTTGTAACTTTAGTGGATGACTTTACCAGATTTATATGGTTGTTTCTTATTCAGTTTATAAGTAATCGTTGTATTGAGGAACTTTCTTTAAAAAATAAATAATATAATATTTACTTCTATAAAGGTGTTGAAAATAGACAATGAATGTGGTTTTTTTAGTAAAGAGTTTCAATCTCGCATGTATCATCTTGATATTCTACATCAGACCTCTTGCGTTAACATTCCACAACAAAATGGGCTAGTTGAAAGAAAACATTGAACCATTCTAGGTGTAGCCAGATCACTTAGGTTTCAGGTTAGAATTTCCTTAAAATTTTGGGGTGAATGTGTCCATGCCGCTATATATATAAACAACAGAACCCTTTCCAATATTCTTCACTTTAAAACCTCATTTGAACTTCTGTATGATCACCCCTCATTTCTCTCACATCTAAGAGACTTTAGTTGTCTTAGATATGCTTTTAGCATTATACACTAGATAAATTTTCTCCTAGAGTTGTACCTACAGTTTTCATGGGTCACTCTATCATTCAAAAAGGGTATCTTCTTTATGACATGCAGTCTAAAATGTTTTTTACTATAAAGAATGTCTTATTCGAAGAGTTTGTCTTCCCCTTCCTTTATGTTCAATCCACTATTCACTTCTGTTTTCAGGTTTAGACATTCCATTATGTCATGACACTCCTAGTCTTATTTCCCCTTCTGATCTTGTATCTCAAGGTGAGCCTTTTGAATCTCTTCCTCAACCTCAAAATCAACCCCACTTTGTGATTTCCCAACCTATAACACTCACAAAAATTGTCAAGTCTATAAACCATCCTACTTGGTTAAGTGACTTTGTTATTCCTTGTGCATATCCCTTGTCCTCTTATATTACCTACTCTAATTTGTTCCCTTGTGCATATCCCTTGTCCTCTTATGTTACCTACTCTGATTTGTCCTTTTACTATTAACCTGCCTTTGTAGTTAAATCCTCCATTCAGGAATCTTTTTTTTTTCAATCCTTCACAAACCCAAACTAGATCAACGCAATGCAGCTTGAGATTGCTGCTCTTGAAGACAGTCACATTTGGTATCTTGTTGATCTTCCGGTAGGCAAGAAACACATAGGGTGCAAATAGGTGCAAATTGAAGTACAATTGAGGCTGAAAGGTATAAAGTTTGGTAGCTAAAGGGTATGACCAACAAACATGCTTAGATTATTATGAAATATTTTCACTCATTGACAAAATGGTGACTGTCAGGTCCCTTATAGCTCTTGCAGCATCTAAGCAGTGGTTCACTTGTCAAATGGATGCACATAATGCTATTCTTAATGGGAATCTCCTGGAAGAAGTTTATGTGACTGTTCTTGAAGGTTTTGCTTGATAGATTTGCAAACTGCATAAATCATTGCATTGGTTTGAAGCAAGCACCAAGGCATTGAAACAATAAATTGAGTGGTGCTCTTATGCAGATAAGGCTCACTCAAAGTCACTATGATTATTCTTTATTTACTACGGGGACATAAGGGAACTTGGTTATAAGATTAGTATATGTGGATGATCTACTTATCATTAGAAATAGTTAGAATGAAATCAATAAGGCAAGAGATGACCTACAACAAAAATTCAAGATGAAAGATCTTGGTGAACTTAAGTTCTTTATTGGAATCGAAGTTGCAAGATATAAAAAAAAAGTATATTCTTGTGTCAAGAAAATATGTTCTGGAATAAGTATCAAAAGATAGTCTATGTGGTGCGGAAGCGAAATTATAAATATTGAAGACGAAAATTGAAAGAAATGTGAAATTTAAGAATAAAATTCTTAATTTAAAGATAAAGTGCTAAGAACCCTAATTGATCTTAGTACTCAAGATTAGCGGATTAAGTCTTATCATGATACTAAGAGAGTCAATTTATTATCATAGATCAAAAGTGATCTAGACCCTATCATGAAGAAATTAGAGACAATAATTAGTATAAGACTAATTACCATCTTTAATTTACAATTAAGAACAAAAGATATCAAGTTAAAGAATCAATCTCACCTCATAAGAATTATTCTTATAAGGTTTTGAATGAATAATTCTTATGAAGTATCATAAAAAATAGAAAAACTGCTTTTTTCCTGGTCAGGCCAATAAAGTCATGAAATTCTTCGTTTTTGATTTTTTTATAAAAAATGGATTTATCTGAACTATATATATATATATA
>NC_028643.1:29062141-29101065 GCF_001406875.1 Solanum pennellii
TATATATATATATATATATATATATATATATATACATATATAAAGATTTGGTTGTAATGTCTTTATTTTTTGTTGTTATGTGAATAAATAATAAATATTATTACATTTGGACCATTGTGGCGAAATCGTTATTGCTACAAAACTTTTTTTTAATAGAAATTGTCGTTGTGTAATTATCCCTAACAATTACTCCAATTGTTCACTAAATAACTTTTATTTTTAATTTTATTTTTATTTTGACATACTAAGAGAGAGATTAAAAAAGATCTTCATATTTTTTCTTTGCTAACAATAGTCATATATTTATATATAAAAGAATCCTAGACCTGTCTACATGACACCACCACAAACCAGGATCCCATTTTAATTTATTTTATTTTCAAAATTAGTCTTCCTCTTTAATGAAAAGTTGTGACTTTTATGAAGGATTGTAACTTTTTCAAAGAGTTGTCAAATATATAAGACACAATAAGTATTTGTTCATACTACTATTTGTTGTCTATTAATAGAGGAATTTTCACTCATGATAAAACAACGAAAAATCTGAACTTCTTCTTCTAGACAGTTAAATATTTGTGAACTTTGCTCTTGTTGAGTGGCTCACTAACAACATTGTTTTTGTAACAATACAATGTTGAATAAAATTGTTCTATCATGAGATGATCTATTCCCTTAAACCTCGGTAAATAGAGGGCAAGAATTCCATTAAGGGGACAGTGTTCAGTGGGCTCTATGTTTTTCATTTTGTTTCATTTTATTGATACAAATTCCTATATGTTTTTTACGGTCATTAATTTAGGCTTATATTATTATTTCTATTTTTTGAGTACATGTTTTAAACTTTGTTGTTTATGTTTCTGCAAAGTTATTGTTATAAGTATTTGTCACGGCAAATTAAATAACAAATATTAATTGACTATTCACTCAAATTTTCTTTATTGGAATTGTTGAAGGTACAATAAAAAAATCTCTACAAATCTCTATTTTCTGCATCAACAACGTCATTCCTTCACATAGAAGGATGATATTTTTTGTTCATTAAAAAATCATTTGAGAGTTAATATCTTTTACATGCTCATATTTTGGCTTTTATATTGTTAAGTATATTTTTTTACTAAATTTTATTAGTGGGTATTATGCATACTTTAAGAATTGAAGTTGATTGAAGTATTGTAGATTACATCACTTTGACAAACTTCATCCTTGTAATGTTTTTCTTTTTTCCTTCTCATTTGATTCTTCTAACTATTTTTGATGTGAGTTATGACTATTTTCAACAAGTTTAATTTGAAAAATATAAAAACAAACCTACTATAAATAAATGTAATATCTGAAGCTACAAAAATATGTCTATTTGTTAGGACCGAAAATAAGCAGGTGTAAATGCGGAAGCTAGCAAAGCAAACCTCGAAAGACCACGAGTAAGAAGACAAACGAGAAATATACCAAAAGACACAAAGATTTAACGTGGTTCGGGCAATCGACCTACGTCCACAAAGGAGATGAGCAATCCACTATAAATATGAGATTACAAATACAGAGAGAAACACCCTCAACCAATTCACTCGAAATACATGGGAGTTCACACAAGTGATAACGTATCAAGCTTGTGACCCATCAATTCTCCGCTTAACCAAAACTCTCAAAGCCTTTAAGACTACATTGTGAATGCTGATTAAGTTAGAAGGAACATTCCTCTATTTATAGAGTCTTAAACATTTTCCTACCAGAAAAAGGATTAGTCAATCCAAAACTTTTTTCTAAAAGGAAAACCTATTTATGGTAAAAAAATTTAGGGCAAATAAAATCCAACACTATTAACATATATTTGTTGGTCTTTATGTCCCAAGTCATTGTTGAGTATTTTAATTATCTAAGTTAGACCCATTTTTAATTTTTTCATGTTCAAGAATATTTCTTTAACATGAGTCTACAATCCAACATTTTGATCTACTAATACTTTCATAATACAACAATTATATGTACATATTTCTTTTTAAAAAAATCATAAAGTTTCATTGATGAAGCATTTAGAAGGGCTTTCAGAGCAATAATTAAATAAAGAATGAATTTCTAAAAGGGTCAACAATACTATTTGGCTGTTGTTTCAAAAAAAATTTATCCTTATATAAATTTTGTTAGAATACCAAAGTAACAATAACGAAAAGTGTTGAACATTTGACCTCAGAGATGTAGATTTTGTCTAGAAAATTATTTATGTTGTTGTGGTGTACATGTTTTAAATGTCCTCTAACCTTGAAATTATTAGATTTCATATTTTTCATGTAAAAAAGGTAGAAAAAGTTATGTTAATTCATTGCTACATAAAGTATCACTCAATTTTGACAGACAATTATATTAGCAAACATATATTATGATAAATTATGTAAAAGATAAAAATAATTAGATATCAAGATAATTTTAATCATTCATTATATATTTACAATTCTTGAGATATGTGATAATATCAAATGATTAAATTTTTGTTGAAATGTTCTTAAAACCTTCTAAAATTTACTTTTTCTTTTTTCTTTTAAAAGTTGATATTGGAAAGGTTGTCGAAAGATTAGAAAGATTATTTATGCTAGTGCGACGTGTAGATGAATTACCTAGTGTGTGTATGTATATATATCATAGTAAAATATGTAATTCATTAATTATCTATATTTATACTATCTAAAAAGCATAAACTCCTTAACTTGAATTCTAAATTAATTTGATACTCTCAATTAAAAAAAATAACTTGAATGTTAAATTACTATAATATTTTTATGTAAACACACTCAATTTAGCATATCATCTAATATATTAAATTTATTCATGTATATTATATCCAAAGCAAACACTTTTATCGCATTGAAGTTTTTCAAAGGGTTGTGAATTTTTCGATGAATTGTAACTTTTTCGAAGAGTTAATGATTTTTTTGATATGACATAATAAGTACATGTTCATGCTGCCTTTTGTAGACTATAAATAGAGAAATTTTCTCTCGTATTTAAACATCATCTTTTATAATAGAGTTGTTAGTTACTATGCAGGTTTACTTTATATTGCGATCTAATTACAATTTTGATACCTTACCAAGTGTATTATAATTCAAACTACTCACTAATATTTGAGATGGTATAAATATGCAATATATATTCGTAGAAACTAGTTATATTAAAACCATGAAAATTCTTAGAAATATTGATTGAAATTTTCGCCCTTCATTTAAATATCCTTGACAAAATTGAAATTTACTATTTTTTCAAATTAATTATCATTTTAATTATCCTCCTATAAAAAATTTAAGATTAATTAAAGAGAAAGCACATACAAGAATCCTCTAAACTTTATCGCAGAACTTACTTAACACTGAAATTACAGGGGCGTTCAAATACTCCATTTAACATCTTTGAAGTGAATCAAATACAACCCTGAGAGTAGAATATCATCACTCTCACCTGTCACATCATGATCATGTAAGCACCACGTCATTAATTTTCAATCTTTTTTTATTTGCTTATTTTACCTATTTTCTTAAAAACTTTTTAAAATTCATTATACTAATCGATTAATTAAAATGCATTTTAAAATCAAAATTGCCCCACCTTCCTTCACCCCTTCTCTTCTACCTCTCCGACCCCCACGCCACCCCCTCACTCACTCTTTCTTCTTTCTTAATTTTTTACCATTTTCAGCCTTCACTGACTTCTTTTTCCCCCGACCATTTTCAACTTTCAATAATTGTTTTCTTCTCAACATTCACCAATTTTTTTTTTTTAAAATAGCATACTTACTTTTTTTTAAAAAAAAATTAGCAGACTTACTTTTTTTAAAAAAAAATATCATACCTACTTTTCTTCTTCGAACTCTCTCCCTCTCCCAAAATTTGTTCCTTGGAGAATGATATTTTTAAAATTTAATTTTTTTCTTAACAACTCAAATGAGAAAATGAATGTTGTATAAGAAAGTCGATAGACACACATTTTGTGCATCACAACTAATTAAAATCAAAATTGATCACCAAAAATTAAAGAAAATTTACTTTTAATAATATGAATTAGGTGTTGGATTTTGTCGCTTAATGAAGGGCTGGTTATGTAAGGAACAAAGATGAAGGAAAAATGACTAATATGGAAGAAGAAAGGTATAAGGGGCGCTTCAATGGGGAAGACAACCAAATAAAGAGAGAACAAAAAAGATTAAATATTTTTCTTTAGAAAAATCAAACGCACAAATTTCATTTATTTCTAAACAAGAAATTTCACGTTTTAAAAAAGAAATTAACTTATAATTTTTTTTAAAAAAAAAAATTATTATTCTCTCCATCTCAGTTTACATGACTTACATTCCTTTTTAGTCAGTCCCAAAATGAATGATCTATATTAATGAACAATTTGACTGTAAAATGTATATTTTACCCTTAATGAAATTATTTACAGTCATCCATCATTCATTTTGGACCACAATTTTTAAAAGTTTTCCTCTCTTTCTTAAACTTTGTGACGAGTCAAACTACCTCATATAAAATGGAACAGAGAGAGTAGTTATATTTTGGTCAATAAAAATGTCATATTTATGATTTTGACCATTCAGTTTTTTGTTTTTTTTACTATTTCACGCGCTTTTAGGAGAGTGAATACACTTACTTTACCACGTCAGTTCTTAGGATGATATGTAATCACTTCAAGATTGTTAAGGGGGGGGGGATTTAAATGACAGTATTGTTAAAGTACTAAAGTAAATTTTGGTGCTAAGTTCAGGAAATATTTGATGTATTTACTGTTAAAAGCTGCAATTATTAAATTTTTACTTACTTATAAGACATAAAACTCTTGATATTTAAAAACTTTCCTATCAACTAAAATTCTATCAACTCTATGTTCTCTCAGTTAAAATATATAGAAAGTAACTTTAAATTAATTGAAGTTTTGCCAATATAATTTTTGACTTTGGTATTGATACATGACAAATTTTAGATTTTATCTATATCGTATTTTTTAAATCTAATTTCAAATAAATAAAGTAACTTTTAATTAGTAGTTGTTATATAATCAAACTCAGAATAATATAAGCACAAAGAGAGGAGGACAATAAATGTAGACGAAGATGAGAACTTATCTTTTTATTCAACTGTTCATACAAATGGCGAATGGATATATCTATTTATAGTGTTGATATATCACCCCAAAGGTCATCATGTTAAATTTTCAAGATACATATTTATCCACAATGAATTATATCACCTTGGAATATACATAGATGGATTAAATTAATTTATAAATAAACTATAAGACCCCGAAAATGTCTTAGGTGAATTAAAGCCTAACATAGTTGTCATGATGGTATAAGGTCCTAAATATGTATATTATATGGTATTGAGGCATTTTCTAAGAGTTTAGGTGCATTGAAAGTCAAACGTTAAGGGACGACTAAGACATTCGACGACTAAGTCACCTATGCGCCTCATAAGCTGTTTTATGTGTTTATGTGTGTTTCATGAGGTTATAAGGTCCTTAAATGAGTTATTATGGTGTAAATATGTAGTGTGTCAAGTTTTGTGAAGTTTGGAGGTCAAACGTCCAAGAACGTTTATGATGTTCGAAAGGTTTTCCTTGAAACAACCTTGTGCGTCTAGGCATGTTCCGTCGCGTTTTATGTGTTTGTTTTGGATGAAATTCATGTGAGGGTGATAAAATCATATGTGATCATGTTTGTGATGGAAACGTACGGACAAACATCCCCAAAGATCATCCAAGGGTCCTTGAGGAAGGACCCAAAGTTGGTGACAAGACTATCCAAGACAGCCCCAAACGACTGAGGCAATCGACGATTCGTGGTCCAATCGACGCCCCGTCAATGGGTGCCGTTGGTAGATACTTAGACATGGGAGGAGAGTCATCCAAAGATAGGCCTCAGTCCCAGACCACGGACCAACAGGACAGTCTGTTGGTCAAGGGACGGACCGTTGATGGGCAACCTTCAATGGGTCTCTGTACCTGTGTGCAGTTCACTATTAAGTGAGGGGTAAACTTGTAAATTCACCCCACGTCCACATAAGGGTATTAGCGGTTCCTTAAGGGTCTTTTGGGTATTTTAACTATGTTTATAAGCCAAAAACACTTAGAAGATTTCATTCTTAAAAAAATCAAAACCCTAATCCCTTAGAAATTTCTCTAGAAGTACATTGGAGACGAAACTCAGGAAGGAATTGGATTGAAGAATTAAGTGGAGATTCTTCATCAAATTGAAGAATTAGCTTCATCAAGGCATGGTTTTTTATCCTTGAAACTCTCTTCATCAAGGAGCCAACTTTCAAAGATGATTTCTTAAGTTTTCAAAGCTGAATTGTCCAATTTCATGATCTATTCCATGGGTTCTTGCATTATTTGTTTTTAAGCATTGAATAATGATTGAATTGTTATTGTATTGATGGTTCTAACTAAAATAACCTATGAACCCATGAATTAGAGGAATCCTAGTTTTTGACTAAGTTATGGGTTACTTGATATTGATCTAATTTTTATGAATTCCTATATAGATTCGTATGGGCTATTGATGTATTAATTGTAGTAAATTGATATGTAGATTGTATTAGATTGATGAATATAAAGTAATTAACCCTAATTTCCTTTATTTTAGGTTAATTAGACTTCAATTATGTTGTGAATGGCATGGTCCACTTATGGTGGCAGTGTTATGTGCTTTACTTGCAATTGATGTGTCCTTGTCGACGTTATTTAAGTAATATGATGATTATGGTCTTGTCAGCAAACTACTTGAAGTAATGTGGTTATTCTGTAGTTGATTATTTGAAGTATGATAATATCTACCTATATGATAAGTAATGTGAAAATATGTGTTCTTGCTATGTATATTTGGAGATCATGTTAGACTATGACTATGGCTTTATGTATTTAGTCTTAGAGTTGATGATGGATTATTCCTACATGAATATGTGAGTCTATTATGGTCATATTGATGATTATATGATAGTATATAGGGTGACTTAAAGATGATAAGGGTTATTTCTATGTGCTTCTAGAATGACATGTAATATGTGTTAAAACTAAAATATGTTTTGTCTTGTCTTGGTTGACTTGTGTCCCTTGCTTGATGTATGTATGAATGTGAATATGAGATGTCTTGACTTAGGATGTTAAAGTATCTTAGTCTTGATTGTATTAATGATATGTGACCTTAAATGATGTTAAGAGGGTCCTTTATGCGAAATCTTGAACCTAGTGGTAAGTACTTATCTAGAGTAGTTAAGGGTTGTCTAATTAAGGTGTGAAGGGGGCATAGGAATGGTCACTTTGTATCTTACCTAGATGAATATTAACAATGACTCTAGTTAGGGAAATTGGTTGAATATGTGGACATGATATAAACATAGGTAGTCTTAAGGATTATTTAGGTAGTCTAGAAGAGGTCAATCATGGACATTATATTCTTGATTTACTTAAGTAAGTCTTTTGATAGCCTTTGGTAAGAGAATGTCATATTATCTATGTGTTGATGTGTTAAGTGAGAATGATTCTATCATAGGTAGTCTATAGTATATATTAAGTGTGTGTAAGGGATTGTATGGGCGGTCGCTTCACAACTCACTCAAGTGAGACTTAGAATCACCTTTGGTAGTGAAATCTCATGTTGATGTGTTTGATGACTTGTAAGTGTGTATGTGTCTTATTATAAGTTGTCTTGAGGGTCATTTAGATATGCTTAGCGAGGTTGTATGGGCGGTCTCTCTTTGTGTTTCTTAAGTGAGTCTTAGGATAGCTTTAAGTTAGAAGACTACATGCTAGAAAGTGTTAAAAAGGAAGAGAAAATACTTCACTGTAACAGTGAAGCAATTCACCGTAGAGTAAGTTTAAGTTACTGTAATGTTGCCTTAAAAATGTGTTAAATTGCTTAAATATTATCTTATGTGTTTTTTAGTTGTTAAATGTTGCTCTTATGATTGTAATATAATTTTTAAATAAAAAGATGCATATTTTCAATAGATATCCGTTTTCATGATTTTCATGCATAATGTCATACTTAGTATATGTGGTTGTACTAATCCATGCTTTTATCTATCTCTATAGTTGTCGGTAGGTGAGGAGCATTTGGGAAGCAAGACTTGGATCGTAGCATCATTCAAGTGAAGTTGAAGTATGTCCTCAATTGACTTGAGTGCATATAATGATGTCTTTTATTTCAAAATATTGTAATAGACTTAGTATTTCTACATTAGTATTGTTTATGGGCCGTGTCCCAAAAGTATTCTCGTGTCTTATGTTTGATGAGATTGAACTTAGTATATCATATGATTTTATATGAAAGATATTTTAAAGACTACGAAATGTTTTTTTTAAAAGTTTTAATTACACATACTTTTCATTATGTATATGCGATGAATGATATATAAGGGAGTACAAGACCTCTGAAAGGTCAAGTACGCCGGTTGTAAATCTGAAATTGACCCTAACTTCTAGACTATGGATTTTGGATGTGTCAAGCTTGGAGCATAGGATATGAATTAGTCTCATCAAGTCACGTCTAGTAGAGTCTTGACCCTCGGTGTGAGTCGCGACACATCTATGGGCGAGAGGCTATAAGACGATAGAGTTTCCCTTCTTTTCTGCTCCTATGTCGTGCGGTAGAATATAAGTTATGAGTACTCTTTTCTTATGGTTTTCCTTGTGTTTCTAGGAAGATGAATACGAGGAGGACACCGGCTAGGAGAGTTAAAGAGAATGATATGAATGAGCAGATTGCTCCTCAAGTTGAGCAAGTTCCTCAAGGTGCTCAAGGTGATCAATGTGTTCAAGGTGACCAAGTCCCTATTGTGGAAGGAGGTAGTGATGTTCTGGTGGTTCCCCTGGAGTTGAGTAATTGTGATATTAGAGAGGCTTTGCTTGCTTTAGCCCGAGTCGTGACTACTCAAGTAAATTTGAGTATGGTGCCTACAGTGAATGTTGTAGAGAGCACTATGACTTCTAGGTTAAGAGACTTTGTGAGGATGAATTCTCCTATCTTTCTTGTCTCTAAGGTGGGAGAGCATCCCCAAAAGAACGAATATGGCATGTACAAGGTTTGAGTATTATGGGGGTTACATCTAGTGAGAAGGAGGAGTTGGTTTCGTAACAATTGAGGGAGGTTTCTCAAGATTGGTACACTCAATGGAAGGATAATAGGCCGGTGGAGTCGGGTCTTATTGAGTGGGAAGAATTTAAGGAAACTTCTTTTAGTAAGTACTTTCCCCGTGAGAGGAGGGAAGTTAAGGTAGAGGAGTTTATCAATCTCAAGCAAGGTAATATGAGATTTGAGGAATACTTTTTGAAGTTCTCAATATTATCTAGATATGCCCCATCCCTTGCGTCTAATCCAAGGGATGAGATGAGTCATTTTGTGACGGATGTCGCCGATCTAGTGAGGGAAGAATGTTGCACAACGATGCTACATGATATATGACCCTAGCTAGACTCATGGTGTATGCCGAATCAATTAAAGAGTATAAACTTAAGAGGATGTCTAGAAACTTGAAAAGGAGTGGTTCTAGTGACATAGATCAAACCAGGTTTAAGAAGAGGGGTCAAACTCAAGAAGAACCTAGGAGTACTAGGGTGAAATTGGAGAAAGGAGTTGGTTCTCAAAATGGCAAACATACATGTGCTACTTGTGGAAAGAGACATTATGGTGAGTGTCTAAGGGGTACCAAGAGTTTCTTTGGTTGTGGTAAAGAAGGACACAAGGTGAGATATTGTCCTAACATTGCTTCTAGAGGAAAAGAGGGTAAGAAAGTTGCTCCAAATGTTCGAAAGGATGAGAAGGCGGTTGGTGATGATGATGAGGGTAAGTCCTTGCATTTCCTTTTAGTGATATGAGTTCCTTCTAAGTGGGGGAGTATGGTTAGTAGATGGGATAGAAAGTCATAGAAGCATGTTGCATGTGCATGATGTTTAGGAGTTTTGTTGAAATTGAATTTCATTGATTCTTTGCATTGTGTATTTTATGAAGTTATGATCATGTTGTAAGATATATTTATATGATGTTACTTTGCATATTAGCATGTTTCTATCATGAATTGCTTAAAAAATTGCATTTTTAAAAAAAGTGGCAAAAATCACTGTAGCATTGGAAACTACTCACTGTTAAAAATTTTCAAAATTTGACTAATTAATTATTTGGTCTAAAATTGATACAATATGGTTAGAAATAATGTATATGAGTATTATATTGAATATAGAATGAGATTTTGCTATTTGGAATGAAGCATGTTATTTTTGTAACATGATGAGTTATAGGGTGTTTTTCTAGTTTCTTGTTGTGTTGTGAACCTCTTGACTATTTGAAATTGATGTTCTCTTGATTTTTGTATTGTATAAGATTTTATATGGTATGTTCATAAGCTGATAGTTGAATCTCTATTCTTGAAATTGTTCGGAGAGTGGAAAGTGTCATTCGAGGACGAATGTTGTCCAAGTGGGGAGAATGTAAGACCCCAAAAATGACTTAGGTGAATTAGAGCCTAACATTATTTTAATGATGGTATAATTTCCTAAATAGGACTATTATATGGTATTGAGTCATTTTCTAAGAGTTTAGGCGCATTGGAAGTCAAAAGTTAAGGGACGACTAAGACATTCGACGACTAAGTCACCTATATGCCTCATATGTGGTTTTTTGTGTTTATGTGTGTTTCATGAGGTTATAAGGTCCTTAAATGAGTTATTATGGTGTAAATAGGCAGTGTTTAATGTTTTGTGAAGTTTGAGGTCAAACGTCCATGACGTTCGATAGGTTTGCCTTGAAACGATCTTGTGTGTCTACGCATGTTTCATCGAGTTTTATGTGTTCGTCTTATATGAAATTCATGTGAGGGATAATAAACTCATATACAATCATGTTTCGGTTGGAAACGTCCGAACAAACATCTCCAAGGACCATCCAAGGGTTCTTGAGGAAGGACCCAAATTTGGTGCCAAGACTGTCCAAGACAGCCCAAAACAACTGAGGCAATCGACGGCTCGTGGGCCAGTCGACGCCGTTCGGTGGGTGCCGTTGGTATATAGTTAGAATTTGTAGGAGAGGCATCCAAACACAGTCCTCAGTCCCAAACCACGGACCAACAGGATGGTCCGTTGGTCAAGGGACGGACCGTCGATGGGCAATTATCGATGGGTCTGTGTCCCGACACGCGCTTTTAAGGGAGGGGTGAACTTGTAAATTCACCACACGTACAAATAAGGGTATTGGTGGTTTCTTAAGGGTCTTTTGGGTATTTTAACTATGTTTATAAGCCTAAAACACTTAAAGGATTTCATTCTTCAAAAAATCAAAACCCAAGTCCCTTAGAAATTTCTCTATAACTCCATTGGAGCCAAAACTCAAGGAAGGGCTTGGATTGAAGAATTGAGTGGAGACTTTTCATAAAATTGAAGAATTAGATTCATCAAGGTATGATTTTTTATCCTTGAAATTTTCTTCTTTAAGGAACCCAACTTTAAAAGATTTCTAAAGTTTACAAAGATGAATTGTGCCTCTTGCTTGATGTATGTATGAATGTGAATATGATATTTCTTGACTTAGGATGTTAAAATCTCTTAGTCTTGATTGTACTAATGATATGTGACCTTAAATGATGTTAAGAGGGTCCTTTATGTGAAATTTTGGACCTAGTGGTAAGGTTATGAATGTTGAAGTCCAAAGTCATAATGGTATCCTTCAAGTAAAGAAATGATAGACTTAGGGTTGATTGGCTGGAACGGCATCATATCAAACCTTAGGAAAGTCATGATGAGCTTCTTGTTGCCATTGTGAGGTAGCCCTAGTGGACCTTTCTTTGGTAGGGTAAATGTGATTGGGTTATGAACTTGATATGGAACCCCTTTATATGAACCTTAAATGTGAATTACTCTATGAGAACAATGGCTAGGACCGAGTGAGTATGGTAAGGGAAGTAGTTCTAGTTAAAGAATTAGACTAGATTACAAAGCATGCCCTTCATATTCCTTAATCTTGTGCCTACATGGGATGTGTGTAAGTTCTACCATTGGCAAGTAGAACACCCTCATCGGAGTAGGTTAGAACTTCGGATTCTATGCTTTGCTATCTTGGTCTATGTCGGTTATTGTCTATTCTCATCATATGGAATGCCTATTAGCATTAGAGAAGTTCTATGAAGTTTAGGTGTTGGTATGGGACACTATCTAGACATTGCACAATAGACTTTGAAAGTGTTAGTTGCAGTTCCTAGGTCTTGTCCAAGACCATTACTAGAATGTCTTTATGTGTTGAATGTTTCCTAAATGAACTAATGAATGTAATGACTTAAGCTAAGAAAGTATGTTAAATGAATAAGTATTTATCTAGAGTATTTAAGGGTTGTCTAGTTAAGGTGTGAAGGCGGCATAGGAATGGTCACTTTGTATCTTACCTAGATGAGTATTAAGAATGACTCTAGTTAGAGAAATTGGTTGAATATGTGGACATGATCTAAACTTAGGTAGTCTTAAGGATTATTTAGGTAGTCATGAAGAGGTAAATCATGGACATTATCTTCTTGATTTACTTAAGTGTGTCCTTTGATAACCTTTGGTAAGAGAATGTCATATTATCTATATGTTGATGTGTTAAGCGAGAATGATTGTATCATAGATATTCTATAGGATCTCTTAAGTGTGTGTGTAAGGGATTATATGGGAAGTCGCTTCACAACTGTTTCAAGTGAGACTTAGAATCACCTTTGGTAGAGGAATCTCATGTTGATGTGTTTGATGACTTGTAAGTGTGTGTATGTCTTATCATAAGTAGTCTTGAGGGTCATTTAGGTATGCTTAGGGAGGTTTTAGGGGTGGTCTCTCTTTGTATTGCTTATATGAGTCATAGGATAGCTTTTAGTGAGAAGACTACATGCTAAAAAGTGTAAGAAAGGAAGAGAAAATACTTGCACTGTAATAGTGAAGCAATTCACTGTACAATAAGTTTAGTTTACTGTAATGTTGCCTCAAAAATATGTTAAATAACTTAAATATTATCTTATGTGTTTTTTTTAAGTTTATAAATGTTGCTCTTATGATTATAATATGATTTTTTAAATGAAAAGATGCATATTTTCAATAAATGTCCGTTTTCATTATTTCATGCATAATATCATACTTAGTACATGTGGTTGTACTAATCCATGTTTTTATCTATCTCTATAGTTGTCGGTAGATGAGGAGCATTTGGAAACCAAGACTTGGATCATACCATCATTCAAGTGAAGTTGAAGTATGTCCTCAATTGACTAGAGGGCATATGTAGATGTCTTTTATGTCTTTTATTTCAAAGTATTGTAATAGACTAAGTATTTCTAGTATTTTTTATGGGTCGTGTCCCAAAAGTATTCTCGTGTCTTAAGTTTGATGAGATTGAGACTTAGTATTTCGTATGATTTTATATGAAAGAGATTTTAATGACTATGAAATGTTTTTGTGAAAAGTTTTAATTACGCAGTACTTCCATTATGCATATGCTATGAATGATATGTAAGGGCTTGTACAAGACATCCGAGAGGTCAAGTACGCCGGTTGCAAATGCGAGATTGACCCTAACTTCTAGGGTGTGGTTTTGGGATGTGACATAAACTCAATGGACAATTCGCATGGTTCAATGGATTTATAACATACCCCTTGGATGTCCATAGATAATGTGTCTTGTTAAAACCTTACTAGAAAAAATCATGTGAAAAAAATTCTAGTAAAAAAAAGGAGCACACAAATCGTTTGATACACATTATTAATTGCCTCTTAAAAACCTTACTAGAAAAATCCAGTTGGATAAAACCTCGACGAGAAAAATAGAGTACAATGCGTATTATAATACTCCTATTAAATCATCATATAATTTCTTTTGATGATGTCATCCAATATTATATATCATCTTCTCAAATATTGATATTGACAATGTCTTTCTAATCAAATCATATTCAAAAAGATGTTGCGTCGTTGAATTCATTTTGATATATCATTTTCGGATTTTATGGATATAATGAAGCTCTTAGCTTGCCGAATTATACATTCTTGGCAATCACTCTATTTGTAGCCTCTTTATTGCAAGTAAATTGCTCAATAAACATGTTAATAGCAGGGTGTTTTTTTGTATCCTTTCTTCCTTTAAAAGTTTCTTTCAAAATTTTATATACTTCAGACACCTTGAGATTTTTATATAACCTTCATTGTCTAGTAAGATGATAATTATTCATTATATGCATTCAATTTTTTGCATATGTGTTCAAATCAAAATAAACCACATTGCAGGAGAAAATTTCCCCAATAATGTGAGCACTTTTGCAGAAAAATCTTTATGCTCCAAGGCACAAGTCGTACTTGATACCTTACGGTTATACCATCATAAAATCATTTATTTGTACCCCTATGATATTATACCTTGATTTATTGACTATCAGTCTAAACGTCACTTTTCTTATTGAAATAAAATATACTTGAATTTCACATTTCATTTTAGCCAAACATTTATATGTTCATATTATATGAAAATTAATTCAAGATCCTCGTCCTGATTTATATCACTGAGTGTTACTTCATATTAAAGATATCGTCGTTGGTTATTTGATATGGATCTAATATGACATATCTTATCGAGATCTCTTCATTTTTCATTATTTCAGGCACCTAAATCTTTTTCAATATTTTATGAACTGTTATGTTGTTGTGATCCTTTAAAGTACTTGTCTCATTATCATGACCAATTTGATCATTTTCTTCTCTCCTTCCTCAGGAAATTTTATATTTGAAATTGATTGCTCTATCACAATTCAAGCATATCATAGACTTTATCCTTCAAGGACTTCTTATTGATGCATTTACAGCTAAATTATGACATAATGTTAGTAAACTCATCTACACTTGATTTGCAACACTATGCAAATGATTTTTCCCTTGAACTTTTAATTCACATTTTCTTTTCTAATAATGATCTGGATAATTCACAGTTCACCGTTGATCACATAATTTTCAGCTGTCAATCATCTCTCCCCATAATGTTAGAAATTCTAACATTTATTCTCAACCGTATTTGGGAATTCATCTTTATGTGTGTGATAGATTAATTAAATTATAATCATAGATGAAAATTGTTGGTTTTGTAGGCTTGATGTGTGCTAGTGTTGCTATATGTTAAATAAATTCATCTCATATTAAATTTCTTTTGGGAGATTTGTTCTCGTAACTATTGATTTAGTATAGCCGGAGGCATACAAATTTTACTAAATCAACTAGTATTATCAATATAATTTTATAATTTGAATATATACTGTTAATATAATAAATGGACAAACAACCTTACAAAAATCAATTTGCAAGTTGATAACAAGCACACATTTTGCCATACTATAGATGTATTATCAAATCATAAAAGTAAAAGGTCAACATGACAAGTGAAAGGACTCGTATTCACATATTTATATTTTTCAATTAATTTTAGGGAATACAATCCCAACCTAAATTGGTAGAATGATAATTTAATCAGGAGAACAAACAACACATTATACTGGTTGAAGAATATTTTATTTATTATACATATAACCACCTGAATTCTCAATTTATTTTATGTTACATTTGAATCCAAATGGTCAACAGATTATGTTAAATGATATTTATTCTAGTAAACTTCTAGTTTACTATTGCATGTGAGCCCCATCATCATGCTCATATTTGTATACAACAAATAAGAAGGAAATAATTGTTTACGTAAATACTTATAATTCACTTGATTGTAGTAATCTGAAGATATTAAAATCTTCTCCTTGTAGTCTCAATATAATAATTTTTCTTTCAATCCTCTGAAACTTAAAAGGTTTTTCTTAAAACTTACTATAACCCCAATATTAAAGACAATTTCGTTCCTCTTTATAGTAATAAATTAGCTTTTACAGAACTTTCAATCAATTTTGATACTACAAAAAATTTCACAACACCATTATTATAGTGACTTATTTCTTGACAACCAATTGCAATTTTTTATCGTCACACAACAATATTTATTTTAATCATGACCACAATCTCAATTGGAAATAACTATTTCTTTCTTTTGCCCTTCGGTATTTCATAATAAAAGTGTACCACAATATTTGTGATGCATTCAAAGTACATGCTCAAATGACCATTTATGTTAAACCATTTTTTTAATTCTCTCAAACCTACTGTTCTTGTAGGATGTTATACTTATCCAACCATACGTGAAAATTTCCTTATCCATACTTTTATCATATTTTGGAACATTCACCTTTAAGAAGGGGTAAATATTCATAATGCTTATTACGGGTCACAGTCTATTCAAGAAATTGTCACCACCTGAGTCTACACTCTGAATGTGGCCGACACTTGAGCATCAATGTTAGTCCCCAAGCGAACCCACAGCCTGGCTGACTACAAGCGAAAGACTAACTCTGTCACATCCGGGTTTATCCCCTAGACGTAACCGGCGTCCTCATTCTCTTTGAGGACTAAGACAAGCCTCTTAGTCTTACATCATTGCATACATCGATTAAAAATATAGAAGAATTTAAAACTTTTCAACTACTTCTAATCGGAGGTTTACATAGACCTCTACATACACGTAATCATAATAATGTCGAGTATACATAGACTCGTTCGTATAAGAAGATTACATAGTCTTCTAATTTTATTTCACACACTTATATAGTAAAGAAATAGAGTCATAAATCTGTCTCATCTCATATACCATCCAAACAAGGACAATAACATTGGGCATAGCCCTACATCAATAAAAGTAAGCCGCGTATAGGCTTTATACAACTATGTCTCAAATAGGAAATAGAGTCAATACAAAAGTTGTAGTAACTAAGTAACTTCACAAAGAGAGTATTGGCATCGTCCTCGGGGAAAATGAGGACCTACCACTTGGATGATAGCATATCCAAGTATTCCTTCAAATCAACTTCAACGACTGGAACCTAAAATGTTTGGGGAAAAGGGAGAAAATGGGGTTAGTACGCCACATGTACTAAGTATGAGACCATATGCACAAATACCAACAAAGTATGCTAGAAAGGGACATTTAATGAAATCGTGTTATTTAAGCCAATCCCTTGAACATTCTAAACAAATTAATTATAACATATGCACGTCATCATACTTAACCCATAATCTCATGTTACTCTATTATCACGTAATAATATCACAAACATGAATAAGAGTACACCACGTAAATACCAAAGCAAACCAACCATATATAATCCTTAAGTAGCCACAAGTGCAATGACCAAGCAAAGCCCCATAACCCTACTTAATCAAGTAACCCACCAAAGATCACAATTAGCAATTCACTTCACATAGCATAGTCTTCCATCTCATATACTATTCTTTCTTTAACAATGATAACCAATTTCATATTCATAAGCATCTCATTCAACATATAAAGTCATTTACATTATATCGTCATTTATATACATAATATTAACTTCTCAAAGCTTCTATCAAGGCAAACTAGTGCAAGGCATAGGTAGAGTCCCATACCCCTACCTAAGCTAAAGTCAAACCACTCAAGTCACTTCAATTAGTCTATACTTGATTCATTCATTTTAGTTTAGGAAAGTCTTGCCTTAAACGACATAGACCACATGAGTTAATGTGAAATCCGGTGTCATGAAACCTTATACCGATGGAAGGTGGTCTACCGGCCAGGTAGAACCTAACATAAATGTAGCTATCTAGGTGGATCAACTAGCAAGTATTTTATGGTGGCGACATAGTTTATGGAGCTTAGGGAATAAATCAGGGAAATATCAACTCTACACCCTACCTTGGGTGATGTGGCTATCCACCCCGTGAGGACCGTAGTGAACCCTACCTTTCTTATATAAGAATATGTCACCCCCTCGCATACAAGCTCACTCGGTGCTAAACTAGGTCCCTTTATTGAAATGCCTTTAGTATTTTTGTAATCACGACTTAGTTTAGGTCAGGGTCTAACCCTTGTATAATCATCATCATCAATAGCTCAAAAAGAATTGTATGAGTGTAAGTCCTTTCATCACAATCCTTATAAGTGAGGTTAACACTTTAGCATTTCATAACATATTAAGGCACATTGATAGTTTTCACCATCCTTATAGCACATACACCTTAATCTACCTCATAACATAGTCAAGACATTTCAATTCAACATCATACCACCCTATAATCTTAATATAAGGCATACTCCAACGTAATGTCATAGCTTAACAACAATTAATCATAATTGGAAATAAAGATAGAGATTCTAAGACTTACCAAGTCTTTCTCATAGTTTACCATCAAGGTCTTACCATCAATCCATAAATCAACCCAACTTGGGTAGTAACATCATCACACAAAGATAATTAATAGAATAACAAGGCCAATTGTCTCTATAACACAATTCATATTTATATATCACAACTTGAGACAAGATACATAGTCTAATTTCACATTATAACTCATAACCTAAATCACATCTCAAGAACTATCATGATAGAACTATAATTCATCTTAAATTAATCATAATAACACCATAGGATAGTAATCTAATCAAAAACTAACTCAATTGAATGATTACAATACAATATAAGTCGAGATCACTACCTAGGGTTAGGGGTAGAGGATCATCTTCTTCAATTTGACCAAACCATCAATAATTATCAAAAAAAAAAGGTTGAATTACATGTAAATATACTCAATATAACCCTAAGAATCCACTAACAACTCAATAAATTACTTCAATTTCGTAATTGAATGAAACCCATAAGAAAACTCAACTTTTTGAAATCCATTTCGAAGGAACCCTTTGAGGAAAGGATATCAAAGGTGAATAGAACCCATACCTTAATGTTTCTGAAAAATTTGATGAAGAATCCACCCTTTTCCAGCCCCCAAACCCTAGTTCTTGCTAGCCTTCAATGGTGGGTTCTTGTAGAGAAAGAAATAAGAGAGAAGGAAGAGAGTTTATTTTGAGAGTTGGCTTTAGGTTAATGAGGGTTAAGGGTATTTATAGAGGGGCTTAATTAACTTAATTAGTTTCCCTTTAATCACTAACTAAACCTTAAACCACTTAATTAATTAAATGAAATCATTAAAAATTCATCAGTGAAATTCGACCCTCACCGACGAGACCCTATCGACGGTCCGTCGGTGGTTCGACAGACACCCCCTCTCCATCCTGCACTTCCGTCGTCTCTATCAGAGATTTTACAGGCGAGGTTTCCTCCAAAATTTCTAAGTATGGAATGACGATGGCCTCGACGCCCCGTCCCCCGTCGTCCCCTTCCGCCGAGTATAACAATAGCTAGGTAAAAAAGGGCCTTCACAAATCTTTCTAAGTGTGGGATGACGGTGGCCTTCGATGCCCCATCGAGCCACTTACGAACCGTTGTCTTCCCCGTCGATGCACACTGCCAGTCAGTGTTGCATCAAGCTGCAGGGGTTCTCCTCAAGGGCCCTTAGTTGGTCCTTGGGTAGTCGTACCCAGACGTTCCAATCATGAAACAACTAAACACCCATTAGCTACCTTTCCACATTCATACATTTTGGACTTCTAAAAATTAGTAAAAAGGCTAAGGCACACTAACATCTCTTCGGACCAACTTCCCGGACGTCTTTGGACATTTGGTTCTGAAACCTTCTAAATGACCTATATTCATTAAAAATGGACTTAGAAATAGTGTTTAGACTTTATGCCACCTATGTTAGGCTTTACCATGAGTCTTTGATTTTCAAGGTGTTACAAACTCAAGCATACAAAATCGTATAACCGAAATAAACATTTAAAAACAATTTATTCAATCTCAAAAATTTTCAAAATATACTTAATATCAAACATAAGCTTAAATAAGATATCTGAAAATGGAAAGACTCTCCAAAAATCTATGTATATAAAGCCTCTACTATTAAGAAATGATGGGGAACAAGACCCACAACACCTCAAAACTACTAATTTGAAAGTAGGTGTAATGTCCTTTGAAATACAAGGAGCCTCAAAAAACCTAACTTAAGTGTAGAGTGATCTCAACGAAGCCCCTGTTGATAATCATAAATACTTAAATCCGCAGTATAAAAGGATGTAGGTCGAATGACATTAGTACATGAAATGTACGATTATGTAATATAGGTGAGTAAACAAATAACTGAACTGAATGACAGAAAGCAACTCAACTGAATCAATACATGAACATGAAGTGAAAATCATTCAAGTTTTACGATAAAATATAAAATGAAAGCAATATGAAAATAATATACTTTACTTAAGGCGATTTTCTCTAACCGACAACCAGTACTATGAGCCTATCAATGACAATGTTCCATCGAACGTTGGAAGGGCCCATCCTATACTTTGTTAGGTATAGGATACTATCGTGACTATGGATCTATCTAATTGGCCTTCTTAGAGGTATTGAGGAGTCAATGAAAAATTAATGTTGTCCTATCCTACGCTGCCTATGTAGTTCTATATGACTTTCAAATAATAAAAACACTAACCCAATTTGATGCTCGATACTACTCTCGAAATAATTAATATTAACTTTGTTCTAAATTCACCAATTATAAAAAATGAACTTCTTACATTACTTGAAATACTTTTTAAAAGATCAGACATGTTTACCTTCTCAAAAACATGTACTTATGAACTTATCTTTTAAGTCGAATAATTAAAACAGCTACATATATGTATACATATAAATAAAATAACATTAGAAACTCTTAAGTCTTTATAAAATAGAACCTTTAAGCTTTCTCTCAAAAATCATCTTTACTTTCTCAAAGCCAGTTTAAAACTCAAGTATTGGCTTTGAAAAACTTCTCAAGGTTTATAATGCCAAATAGTTTTCATGTTGAATTATAGACATGAACAAATCAACTCAAAGATATCAATAAAAAAAATAGAAACTCAATAGTTAGAATGAAATTTCAGAAGAATCAGGAACTCAAGAACTCAAAATCAACTCAACTTAAGAATACTCAACTCTAGGGGTAGAATCCTCAATTTCATTTTTATTAATTTGAAAGTAGATGTAGGGCGTGAGGACGAACTTGTCCAATACTATGTAGCCTTACATACCTGGAAGGATAAGGTTCTTGAAGAATCTTGAAGAAAAACTTAATTAGAAGTCTTGAAACCCTAGCTTGAAGGTAAACAATATCAATAAACCTTTCCTGAGATTCTTGAAATTTGAATTGTAAACAATGAAATTTTTAGAGAAAGACTTACCTTAAAAGAGAATCTTGAAAAATATTGAAAGAATCTTGAAAAAAGATTGAAAGAATCTTTAATGAAGTCTTCTACTTTGATTTTTCTTCAGGGTTTTGTCTTAGGGTTTGGAACTATAAAGAATGATGGATTAAGAGATTAAAATCTAATTTCTTTGGTCTATAATTAGTCAAGAAATTGATTTAGGATTTTCTTGGAGGTAAAAAAACAAAAAGACCCTTTTTAGTGTTTTCACGTCGACTAAGTCGTCACTACACTATACCAGTTAGTAAAATGATTATAGCTTTTACTCAGAAATGAGATTGATACAAAACTGGTGACGTTGTAAAGTACATTAAAATACCTTTAGATTTATAGATTATGAGACACGTAAATCTTTATAGTCTAAGAGATATGATCGTTTAATGTTGAAACAAGTAGAATCTTACATCAAAACTTTAAAAAAAACATAGAAATGACTTGAATGAACTCTCTTCTAAAACCTAAGCCAATGTGGATTTATGAAAACTGACCCAAATTAGATGTAACGACCTGTTTAGTCGTTTTGAGCAGCAGATTTTATTTCTGGAAAAACTGTCTGAGTCGACGGAACCCACGACGGACCGTCATGGGCACGACGGGCCGTCGAGGGGGTCTCGTTCCAAAACACTTAGAATTCTGAAATTTGGGTACTGAAATCGACTCTCTGAACTTCGTGACGACATGGCAGGACGGACCGTCGTGGGCACGACGGACCGTCACAGACTCTTCAAGGAAATTGAGTCTCTGAACTTTGTGACGGAAGCAGCAGGACGGACCGTCGCAGGCACGACGGGCCGTCACAGGCTGCGTAATCCCAGGCTGGGTCGGATTTCTGTTAAGTAATTTAAGGGGCGTTTTGGACTATTCCTGCTTTAATTATAAAGTTAGTGGGTTAATGTTAATAAGTCTAATTACTTGGGGGTTAAAAGAGGTAACCTTGAGTTAATTAGTGGGATATTATTGCCATCTTTATACTTAATTATATGCTAATTAGGGTAAAAGAAAGAGGGTTTGAATAAAAAAAATAGAAAGAACAAGGAGAGGGAAAGAGAAACGATCGAGAGAGAAACGAACGAAGAGGAAACACAAGCTTTGGGGAATTTGCTTGCTTGATCACGAATCTTCGGTGGAGGTAGGTTATGGTTTATGCTATTCGTAGTAAACTCTTAATAGCGAATGATATGTATTGGGTAGTATTGTAAACCCTTCTATATGCTTAATTGTATGCTTGTATGAATGTGATTATATAATTGTGATAAAATAAGCATGATGAAGCTATTGAATCCCAAATCTTGAAAAACCCTAATCTACTTTGTTAATGAGATTGATGATGCCTTGGTATAAAAGAAGGCTTGATGAACTAAAGTAATGGGGTTGATGATGCCTTGGTATAAAAGAAGGATTGATGAATTAATAGAATGAGATTAGTGGAGCGGGTGTCACGAACCGACACGTAGTATTAGGGGGACCGGGTGTCACGAACCGACACGTAGAATTAGGGGATCGGGTGTCACGAACCGACACGTAGAATTAGGGGATCGGAGTGTCACGTACCGACACATAGTAGTAGGGGAGCGGAGTGTCACGTACCGACACAAGAGGAATAAAGATAAAGAATCTTGAAAGATGTTAATATACTCAATCTAATGAACCTAATTCCCAAAAGAGTATGGTATTGAGGCTTGAGTCCTCATGTGTGAACTTGGCGGTGTTTATTAATGATTATAGAACTTGTTGTTGCTACACGTTGAGTATTGTAGTTGATTTATGATATTATCTGATATATACTGTTTTCTATTTTGAGTTGGCCGATGATATCTACTCAGTACCCGTGTTTTGTACTGACCCCTACTTGTATTTGTTTTCTTTGTTATTTGTGGAGTGCAGCAAACGTACCGTCGTCTTCAACTCAACCGCAACTCTAGCCAGTCTTCATTACACCGGATTTCAGGGTGAGCTAATGCTTCTAGCTTGGACTGGATCTTCTTCCTCATGTCTTGATGCCTTGAAGTTCCGGCATGGACTAGCTTTTGTTTATTTTAGCTTCTTAGAATACTCTTAGTTTAGTAATTTGATCATAGATGTTCTTGTGGTGATGACTTCCAGATTTTGGGGAATAATAGATGTTGAATTTTAGAAGTTATTGAATTGGTTTTTATTAATGAGTTTAAGTCTTCCGCATTACTTTCTGTTGATATTAAATTGAAATGTTAAGGTTTAGATTGGTTGGTTCGCTCACATAGGAGGGTAAGTGTGGGTGCCAGTCGCGGCTCGGTTTTGGGTCGTGACAAACTTGGTATCAGAGCATTAGGTTCGTTGGTCTCATCACACAAGAACGAGTCTAGTAGAGTCTTAAGGAACGGTAGGGGGACGCCTTTACTTTTCTTTGAGAGGCTATAGGACTTTAGGAAAATTCCATTCTTTCTTTCTTTCGTGCTATTACTTGAATCCAATTGGTATCTAGGTGATACAAATTGGTATCTGACCATCTTCACTCTATTTCGCAGATGGTTAGAACTAGAGCAACGACTACGCCAACACCAGCACCGGCAGAACAGGGTGCGTCTGAGCCAGCCGCTGGGGCTGTAGCTCGAGGAAGAGCAACGGCAAGAGGCCGTGGTAGAGGTCGTGGGAGGACGTCCTCTAGGGGAAGAGGACAAGCACCTGGCCCATCTGGTACTAGGGCGGTGACTCCTCCACCAACTGAGGAAGTGGTAATAGAGGGTGAGGAAGGGGAGAATGAACAAGTACAGAATGAGGGATTGCCACCCCAACCTACCCCAGAGATGATCAATCAGGTTCTGGCTTATCTTAGTGGGTTATCTGATCAAGGCCAGACACCTCCAGTGTTTTCTGCACCAGCACCTCAGGTTCCGGAAGTACAACAGGCAACTGCTGCGGCTCCCCGCATGGATGCTCCATTGGAAATAGGCACGTTTCCTCGTTTGACTACAGGGCCTATAATGACAAGCGATCAGCATGAACTTTTCAGTAAGTTCTTGAAATTGAAACCTCCAGTCTTCAAGGGTGCTGAATCTGAGGATGCCTACGATTTTCTGGTTGATTGTCATGAGTTACTACATAAGATGGGTATAGTAGAACGGTTTGGTGTTGAGTTTGTGACTTATCAGTTTCAAGGGAACGCCAAAATGTGGTGGCGGTCACATGTTGAGTGTCAACCAACAGAGGCACCACCCATGACTTGGGCGTCATTCTCTAGCTTATTTATGGAGAAGTATATCCCCCGGACCTTGAGGGATAGGAGGAGAGATGAGTTCTTGAGCCTAGAGCAAGGCAGAATGACGGTCACTGCGTATGAGGCTAAGTTTCGTGCATTATCTAGGTATGCCACCCAGCTTTGCTTCAGTTCACAAGAGCGGATTCGCCGTTTTGTGAAAGGGTTGAGGTCAGATTTGCGGATTTCAGCCTTACAGGTAGCGGCTACAGCGAAATCCTTCCAGGAAGTGGTAGACTTCGTGATAGAGGTGGAGGGAGTGAAGCCAGACGACTTCACCATGGCATCGACATCTAAAAGGTTTCGAAAGGGAGGTGAGTTTAATGGTTCTTACTCTAGAGGACAGGGTTCAGGAGGTTACTCAGTCCGACCAATTCAGTCTTCACTACAGACTGTAGTTGGGGGTCCACCTCAGACCGGTCAACATTTCTCTGAGGTTGGAGGTTATTCCCAGACCTCGTCATTCTCACAGAGACCTATACTAGACTCCAGAGAATGTTATGGATGTGGGGAGACTGGACATATTAGGAGGAATTGTCCAAAACAGAGTTATAGACCCCCAATAGCTAGAGGTAGAGGTGGTCATGGTAGAGGCCGTTATTCTGGAGGACGTGGTGGCCGAGGTAATGGTGGTCACCAAAACGGCCGGGGTGACGGACAAATTGGAGCTACTACAACACCACATGGTAGGGGCAACGGGCAGACAGGTGATAGGGCCCATTGTTACGCTTTCCCTGGGCGGTCTGAAGCGGAGACATCAGATGCTGTTATCACAGGTAATCTTTTGGTTTGTGATTGCATGGCTTCTGTATTATTTGATCCTGGCTCCACATTTTCATATGTATCTTCCTCATTTGCTACTGGTCTTAATTTACATTGTGAATTGCTTGACATGCCTATTCGTGTTTCTACTCCGGTGGGTGAGTCTGTGATAGTCGAAAAGGTATATAGGTCTTGTCTGGTGACTTTTATGGGTAGCAACACTCGTGTAGACTTGGTTATCTTAGAAATGGTTGATTTCGATGTAATTCTGGGTATGACTTGGCTTTCTCCAAATTTTGCAATCTTAGATTGTAATGCTAAAACTGTAACGTTAGCCAAGCCTGGGACAGATCCGTTAGTGTGGGAGGGTAACTACACTTCCACTCCAGTTCGTATCATCTCCTTTCTTCGTGCTAAGAAAATGGTTAGTAAAGGGTGTTTAGCGTTCTTGGCACACCTCAGGGATGATACTACCCAAGTACCTTCGATTGAGTCGGTTTCGGTAGTTCGTGAGTTTCTGGATGTGTTCCCTGCAGACCTTCCTGGTATGCCACCGGACAGGGATATTGACTTTTGCATTGATTTGGAGCCGGGTACTCGTCCCATTTCCATACCCCCTTATAGAATGGCTCCAGCAGAGTTAAGGGAGTTAAAGGCCCAACTTCAAGAATTGTTAGGGAAAGGCTTTATTAGACCGAGTGCATCCCCTTGGGGTGCTCCTGTTTTGTTTGTGAAGAAGAAAGATGGGAGTCTTCGAATGTGCATAGATTACCGGCAACTAAATAAAGTAACTGTTAAGAACAGGTATCCTCTTCCTCGCATTGATGATTTGTTCGATCAGTTACAAGGTGCTTGTGTCTTCTCTAAGATTGACTTGAGGTCTGGTTATCATCAATTGAAAATACGGGCAGCAGATGTGCCAAAGACTGCTTTTCGAACCAGGTATGGGCATTATGAATTCTTGGTAATGTCCTTTGGACTAACGAATGCCCCTGCTGCTTTCATGAGCTTGATGAACGGGATTTTTAAGCCATATCTGGATCTCTTTGTGATCGTATTTATTGATGATATACTGATATACTCCAAGAGTAAGAAGGAACATGAGGAGCATTTGAGAATTGTGTTGGAAATGTTGAGGGAGAAAAAGCTTTATGCCAAATTCTCCAAGTGTGAGTTTTGGCTAGATTCAGTGTCCTTCTTGGGGCACGTGGTTTCTAAGGATGGAGTGATGGTGGATCCTTCTAAGATCGAAGTAGTGAAGAATTGGGTAAGACCTACTAATGTGTCAGAAATAAGAAGCTTTGTTGGTTTAGCCAGTTACTACCGTCGATTTGTCAAGGGATTCTCTTCTATTGCTTCCCAATTGACGAACTTGACTAAGCAGAATGTTCCATTTGTATGGTCGGATGAATGTGAGGAAAGCTTTCAGAAACTCAAGACCTTGTTGACTACCGCACCTATCCTTACCTTGCCAGTAGAGGGTAAGAACTTCATTGTGTATTGTGATGCATCCTATTCTGGTTTGGGTGCAGTGCTAATGCAAGAGAAGAACGTAATTGCGTATGCTTCGAGGCAATTAAAGGTGCATGAACGTAATTATCCGACCCACGATTTGGAGTTGGCTGCGGTAGTGTTTGCATTAAAGCAATGGAGACACTATCTATATGGGGTTAAGTGTGAAGTCTATACGGATCATCGTAGCCTACAGTATGTCTTTACTCAGAAAGATTTGAACTTGAGACAGAGGAGATGGATGGAACTACTGAAGGACTACGACATCACTATTTTGTATCATCCGGGGAAGGCGAATGTTGTAGCGGATGCTTTAAGTAGAAAGGCGGGAAGCATGGGAAGTCTAGCTCACTTGCAAGCTTCTAGACGCCCATTGGCTAGAGAGGTTCAGACTCTGGCTAATGACCTTATGAGGTTGGAAGTAAATGAGAAGGGAGGATTTTTGGCCAGTGTGGAGGCGAGATCTTCTTTTCTTGACAAGATCAAGGGAAAACAGTTTAATGATGAGAAATTGATCCGGATCCGAGATAAAGTGTTGCGAGGAGAGGCTAAAGAAGCAACAATGGATGAGGAAGGTGTTTTGAGAATCAAGGGAAGGGTATGTGTACCCCGTGTTGATGATTTGATCAACACTATTCTGACAGAGGCTCATAGTTCAAGGTATTCTATACACCCTGGTGCAACCAAGATGTATCGTGACCTAAAGCAACACTTTTGGTGGAGTAGAATGAAGCGCGACATTGTTGATTTTGTTGCCAAATGTCCAAATTGTCAACAAGTAAAGTATGAACACCAGAGGCCCGGAGGAACACTTCAGAGAATGCCCATTCCCGAGTGGAAGTGGGAAAGGATTGCAATGGACTTCGTGGTTGGTCTTCCAAAGACATTGGGTAAGTTTGATTCTATTTGGGTAATTGTGGATAGGTTAACTAAGTCTGCTCACTTCATTCCGGTCAAGGTGACTTACAATGCAGAAAAGTTAGCCAAACTTTACATCTCAGAGATTGTTCGGTTGCATGGAGTTCCACTCTCCATCATATCAGATAGAGGTACGCAGTTTACTTCTAAGTTTTGGAGAACATTGCATGCTGAATTAGGTACTAGGTTGGACCTTAGTACTGCATTCCACCCTCAGACCGATGGACAGTCTGAGCGAACGATTCAAGTGTTGGAGGATATGCTTCGTGCATGTGTGATAGAATTTGGTGGCCATTGGGATAGCTTCTTACCCTTAGCGGAGTTTTCATACAATAATAGCTATCACTCAAGTATTGACATGGCTCCATTCGAAGCATTGTATGGGAGGAGATGTAGGTCTCCCATTGGGTGGTTTGATGCATTTGAGGTTAGACCTTGGGGTACTGACCTTTTGAGGGATTCATTAGAGAAGGTGAAATCTATTCAAGAAAAGCTTTTAGCGGCTCAAAGTAGGCAAAAGGAATATGCAGATCGAAAGGTTAGAGACTTGGAGTTCATGGAGGGTGAACAAGTCTTGCTGAAGGTTTCACCCATGAAAGGGGTGATGCGGTTTGGTAAAAGGGGTAAACTAAGCCCAAGGTATATTGGTCCCTTTGAAGTACTTAAGCGAGTAGGAGAGGTGGCTTATGAGTTAGCCTTGCCTCCAGGGCTGTCCGGAGTGCATCCGGTATTTCATGTGTCTATGTTAAAAAGATACCATGGGGATGGAAACTACATCATTCGTTGGGATTCAGTTCTGCTTGATGAGAATTTGACTTATGAGGAGGAGCCTGTTGCCATTCTAGATAGAGAAATTCGCAAGTTGAGATCAAGGGAGATTGCATCCATCAAAGTTCAATGGAAGAATCGACCAGTTGAAGAGGCCACTTGGGAGAAGGAGGCTGATATGCAAGAAAGATACCCACACCTGTTTACAGATTCAGGTACTCCTTTTTGCCCTTGTTTTTCTTCTTGTGATCGTTCGAGGACGAACGATGGGTAAATTGGTATCTATTGTAACGACCTGTTTAGTCGTTTTAAGCAGCAGATTTTATTTCTGGAAAAACTGTCTGAGTCGACGGAACCCACGACGGACCGTCATGGGCACGACGGACCGTCGAGGGGGTCTCGTTCCAAAACACTTAGAATTCTGAAATTTGGGTACTGAAATCGACTCTCTGAACTTCGTAACGGAATGGCAGGACGGACCGTCACAGGCGTGACGGGCCGTCACAGACTCTTGGTAAAAATCTAGTCTCTGAACTCTGTGAGGGAGCAGCAGGACGGACCGTCGCAGGCACGACGGCCCGTCACAGGCTGCGTAATCCCAGGCTGGGTCGGATTTCTGTTAAGTAATTTAAGGGGCGTTTTGGACTATTCCTGCTTTAATTATAAAGTTAGAGGGTTAATGTTAATAAGTCTAATTACTTGGGGGTTAAAAGAGGTAACCTTAAGTTAATTAGTGGATATTATTACCATCTTTATACTTAATTATATGCTAATTAGGGTAAAAGAAAGAGGGTTTGAATAAGAAAAAGAAAAAGAACAGAAAGAGAGGGAGAACGAGTAGAGAGAGAGAGAAACGAAGAGGACAACAAGAATTTGGGGAATTTGCTTGCTTGATCACGAATCTTCGGTGGAGGTAGGTTATGGTTTATGCTATTCGTAGTAAACTCTTAATAGCGAATGATATGTATTGGGTAGTATTGTAAACCCTTCTATATGCTTAATTGTGTGCATGCATGATGTGATTTTGTATATAATTGTGATAAAATAAGCATGATGAAGCTATTGAATCCCAAATCTTGAAAAACCCTAATCTACTTTGTTAATGAGATTGATGATGCCTTAGTATAAAAGAAGGCTTGATGAACTAAAGTAATGGGGTTGATGATGCCTTGGTATAAAGAAGGATTGATGAATTAATAGAATGAAATTAGGGGAGCGGGTGTCACGAACCGACACGTAGAATTAGGGGAGCGGGTGTCACGAACCGACACGTAGAATTAGGGGGACCGGGTGTCACGAACCGACACGTAGAATTAGGGGATCGGGTGTCACGAACCGACACGTAGAATTAGGGGGACCGGGTGTCACGAACCGACACGTAGAATTAGGGGATCGGGTGTCACGAACCGACACGTAGATTTAGGGGACCGGGTGTCACGAACCGACACGTAGAATTAGGGGATCGGGTGTCACGAACCGACACGTAGAATTAGGGGGACCGGGTGTCACGAACCGACACGTAGAATTAGGGGATCGGGTGTCACGAACCGACACGTAGAATTAGGGGGACCGGGTGTCACGAACCGACACGTAGAATTAGGGGATCGGGTGTCACGAACCGACACGTAGAATTAGGGGGACCGGGTGTCACGAACCGACACGTAGAATTAGGGGATCGGGTGTCACGAACCGACACGTAGAATTAGGGGGACCGGGTGTCACGAACCGACACGTAGAATTAGGGGATCGGGTGTCACGAACCGACACGTAGAATTAGGGGGACCGGGTGTCACGAACCGACACGTAGAATTAGGGGATCGGGTGTCACGAACCGACACGTAGAATTAGGGGGACCGGGTGTCACGAACCGACACGTAGAATAGGGGGATCGGGTGTCACGAACCGACACGTAGAATTAGGGGATCGGAGTGTCACGTACCGACACATAGTAGTAGGGGAGCGGAGTGTCACGTACCGACACAAGAGGAATAAAGATAAAGAATCTTGAAAGATGTTAATATACTCAATCTAATGAACCTAATTCCCAAAAGAGTATGGTATTGAGGCTTGAGTCCTCATGTGTGAACTTGGCGGTGTTTATTAATGATTATAGAACTTGTTGTTGCTACACGTTGAGTATTGTAGTTGATTTATGATATTATCTGATATATATTGTTTTCTATTTTGAGTTGGCCGATGATATCTACTCAGTACCCGTGTTTTGTACTGACCCCTACTTGTATTTGTTTTCCTTGTTATTTGTGGAATGCAGCAAACATACCGTCGTCTTCAACTCAACCGCAACTCTAGCCAGTCTTCATTACACCGGATTTCAGGGTGAGCTAATGCTTCTAGCTTGGACTGGATCTTCTTCCTCATGTCTTGATGCCTTGAAGTTCCGGCATGGACTAGCTTTTGTTTATTTTAGCTTCTTAGAATACTCTTAGTTTAGTAATTTGATCATAGATGTTCTTGTGGTGATGACTTCCAGATTTTGGGGAATAATAGATGTTGAATTTTTAGAAGTTATTGAATTGTCTTTTTATTAATGAGTTTAAGTCTTCCGCATCGTATTTTGTTCATTATGGTTAAAATATTAAGGTTTAGATTGGTTGGTTCGCTCACATAGGAGGGTAAGTGTGGGTGCCAGTCGCGGCTCGGTTTTGGGTCGTGACATTAGACTTGCCCCCAAAATATTATTAAAGTTCATTTTAAGCTGATTGGGTAAGGTAAAGACAAAAATACCTTTCATATTTTCATATGACATTCCTTTTTTGAGCAACCCGACTTCAAATGGGTATATCTTCCTTATACAAGTTTGAAAATAAGCAAACCTAATGGTGTTGGAAAGAGGATTCAGAGATCTTTCATTTGACATCTTATGGTCTCCTAAATCGTCTTCTACTAAAAGTTATGGTCATTTGAAGCTAACCCCAAACTTAGAAGATCCTAGGAATGACTTGAAGAAGTTCTCTTTAGTCCTTTTTGGAACTCAAGATGCTTCATCTAGTCACTTTAACACCTAAGAAAATTTTAAATTTCTCCAAAAAATCTTACTCTCAACGAAGAAGGGATCATTCGAGCTCAAATGACGGTTGGACTGGAGATGGAACGGGGCTACTCTTACTATCTCTTTTGAATCGCGAACTTGCTTGATAGCACAGGTTGGGCTGATTCGTATCAAGATTTGGGATCTTTGATAGCACCTAAGTCAAGAACGATGCTATTGTGAACATAGTCACACTCTCTCTGAAATTACCTTATCTGAAATAAAGGAAATCTAGGCATTAAGTAAGAATAGGAATACCCTACCTCATTTGCTGCAACTCATAGCTCCCACAAGGGTACATGAGTTCTCTTACTAAGGTCTGATTCTAACGACACACTCTTGTTGTATTCAAGTATAACCCAAATTCAAAAGTTCAGGTTTTATACCTCGATCGATAGGATATCTCATCCCAAGAATATTACTCTTTACCACCACATTTAATAAACATTGGGATCATATCAATAATCACCTAATGTTTAACAACAACACCTTCAAGCTTTGTACTCTAACAACTCCATGGACTCCTACTATCCAACTCCATAAGAAGTTCTCGTTCCTTTATCATCTCTACGGTATCAACTAGAATTTCCTGCCAAACTACTCAAAACCAACTAATGACTCTTATTCAACTATTTCTCATAGAAAATCTTATCCTCCTCTTCCTCCATATTTATAACCTTAGGTGTAATTATCATACCATAATTATCACGATGAGAACATTAATCTTCTTCTTGTAACATCACTCCAATACTAAAAGGGCCTTTGAAGAGATATCTCCTATACTCTTTGAGCTCATTACTATCTTATTCTCAACACTTGACTTGATTTCTCATCTCATCATCTCCCCCTTAGGTCTAAAGTGGACATTTGAAAGTTATGGACCTATTCCTTTTTTTCTAAACTAGTCTATATCCCCTTTTAACAATTTAAGTACTATTTGCCCACTTATCATACCTCATTACATAACAAGTTCTATAACATTCTTAACATCATGACCCTCTTAAACAAATCATAAGACTAGATTATATCTATCATTTCATGAATACTCGTTTCTCTTATTCAATGCATGTACTTAGTCTCCTCTAATAAGATGGCACATCAACATCGACTCTATTCTGGTTAAACGATGTACTCTATCTCATTTTGACTGGCAACCCTTCCTTTTATCACGATTCCCTACAACCTTATTATTCCTTATTCTACTCATAAAGGAACTCATAGCTTATAACTTATTGGCTGCATAATTCCAATAACATAATCCGGCCCCACCACTATCTCTTTTCGGTATATTTCTATACCCCTAGATGCTTACCTCTAACTCTGGGAACTTTTACTACTACTGCTCATAATCTCATAACTTATTCTACCTTTTCAATGAAAATACTACCCAAGATCTAAACATAATTTCTCATAAGGATCTCAGCTGAAACATGGCTTAGAGAAGAGAGTATATTTCGCTTTCAGCTTGAACACACAATTCATATGAACATGAACACATTCATTTGGAACTCTACACTTAACTCGGTCATGGGCTTCTCTCAATCCCCGCTGGATTCTCATGACTTCCTCAAGATTTTTCTAAGGACAACTCATCGATAAGGATCTGACTTTGCTTTTCAACCACCTATAGTATGTGGGGTAGTCGAATGGATATGAGAATGCACAAGTTAGAATAAGTATCTATGACATAGATCTATTGCACAATTAAGAGTATGAAAGAAGGGAAGTATTTCCTAAATATCTATAATCCCTCATATATAGAAGTGGGGCCCTCTCAACTATAAATAAGATCCTACTTGACACGACTTCATCGACACCCTACGACACTTGCACTATGTGCTCTGATACCAAATTTGTCATGATTTGAGTCTACACCCTAAATGTGACTGAATCTCGAGAAACATTGTTGGTCCCCGAGCGGACCCTCATCCTGGCTAACTACAAACTAAAGACTAACTCAAGCATGCAAAAACTTAAAACTGAAATAAACATTTAAAAACAATTTATTGAATCTCAAAACTTTGTTGAAAATACCTAGTAAAAATACGTTTAAATAAAATGTCTGAAAACTAAGACTCTTCTAAACGGTCGGTCTATGAAACCTCTACTATTAAGAATGGATGTTGAGACAAGACCCACGACTCCTAAAAACTACTAACTGGGAAGTAACTGTGAAGTCCTGTAGAATACAAGGAGGCTCACTAAAGTTATCCGGAGTGTAAAGTGAGGCTCACTAAAGCTAAAAGGATGCAAGTCGAAAGACACTAGTACATGAAATGTACGAGTATGCAATATAGTTGAGTAAACGAATAATTAAACTGAACAACTAAAAGCAACTCAACTGAATCAATATATGAACATGAACTGAAAACCATTTAAGCTCTATAATACAATATACAATGAAAGCAACATGAAAATAATATACTTTACTTTTTGGGACTTTCTCTAGTCGACAAGCATTACTATGATCCTAGCAATGGTACAATGTCCCACCGTACGTTGCAAGGGCCCATCCTATAATTTGTCGGGGAATAGGATGATATCGTGACTATGGATCCATATAATTGGCCTTCTCGGAGGCGGTGAGGAGTCGCATGAAAAATCAATGATATCCTATCCTATGGTGGCTACGTAGTGTGTGTGTGTGTGTGTGTTTATATATATATATATATATATATATATATATATATATATATATCTATATATATATATATATAACATTAGGAATTCTTAAATCTTTATGCAATAAAACCTTTAAAGTTTTTTCTCAAAAACTCATCTTTACTTCCTCAAAACCTAGTTTAAAACTCAAGTGTTGGCTTTGAAAAACATCTCCAGATTCATAACTCAAAATAGGGTTCATGCTAAATTATAGATATGAACAAATCAACTCAAGGATCTCAATAACAATATAGAAACACAATACTTAGGAACAAAATTTCAAAAGAATCAGGAATTCAAGAACTAAAAAATCAATTCAGCTCAAGAATACTCAAATCTAGGGGTAGAATCCTAAATATTTACTAATTTGAAAGTAAATGTAGGGTGTGAAGAATAACTAGTCCAAACTATGATAGTCTTACATACCTGGAAGAATAAGGTTCTTAAAGAAGAACTGGATTAGAAGCCTTAAAACCCCAACTTGAAGGTAAACAAGCAAGAAAACCTTTCTTGAGATCTTGAATTAGTTTCTTGAAATCTCTATAGCCAAGATTTATGATTTTCATTTGTGATTCATAATTCTATGGAGGAATTTGAGTTGTAAAAATGAAATTCTTGGAGAAAAAGATACCTTGAAGAAGAATCTTGAAAAAGATTGAAAGAATATTGAATGGAGTCTTCTACATTGATTTTTCCTTAGGGTTTGAGAGAAAAGAGAATAATGGATTGAGAGATAAAGATTTGATTGGTTTGGATCTTTAATTAGTCAACAAATTTGTTTACGATTTTCTTGGAGGTAAAAAGATTTTTAAAAAAAAACCTTTTTCATGTCTTCCCGTCGACTAATTCATCACTGCAGTGTATCAATTACTAAAATGGTTATACTTTTTACTCAAAAATGGAATTGTCACAAAATTGATGGTTGTGGAAAGTAGATTCTAATACCTTTAATTTGATAGGTTATGAGCCACATAAATCATTATATTCTAAGAGATATTATTGTTTAAAGTTGACCCAAGCAGAATCTTACATCAAAACTTAAAAGAACTTAGAAATAACTTGAATGAACTATCTTCTAAAACCCTAAGCGTATTTGAATTATAAAAACTGACCCACATCATATTTGTTCCCAAAATATTACTAAAATTCATTTCAAGTTTGGTTAAGAAAAAGATCAAAATACCCTTAATATATTTGGGTAACTTTCTTTATTTGGATAGCCCAACTTCAAACGGGCATATTTCTCTCATACGAGCTCAAAAATTAGCAAACTCAGCGTCTTTGGAAAAAGGATTTCAAGGTCTTTTATTTGATATATTCTGGGTCTCCTAACTCACCCAGTGCTAAAAGTGATGGTCATTTGAAGTTGATCCCAAACTTAGAAGAACATAGGAATGAATGGAAGGAACTCTCGTTAGTTCTTTTTTGAACTTAAGTTGCTTCATCTTGTGTCCTTAACACCTAAGAAAATTTTAAATTCCTCAAAATAATCTTACTCTCAACGAAGAAGGGTTTGAGTCCTAACTCAAAAATATTTTGAGATTTTACAAAAAAGGACTTATCATATATATGTGCTTCATAAATTTGCTTTATAAGCACTTTGTCATACCTTTGAAAACATCATATTTTCCTGACACACTTCAACATCACTTTGGAAGGTAAGTTCACCATTGTATCTTTTTTTTTAAATGAAGGTGTAGACATTGAAATTTTGTGGGACTCTACAAGATGCGTTCAATTCGAGTTGAGACTCTACAAACTGTGTTCAACTCAGATAAGGATTCTTGGAGGTTACTCAACCCTAAACCCTAGTTTGTGCCTATATAAAGGGTACTAATTTCCCTTAAAAGGCATCTCGAAAAATCCACAAAGAGATCAAGATCTCGAATACTCCACAAATTGATGGATTATTCATATAGAGAGGTCAAATCTAAATCATCCTAGTTCGAGAAATACGCCACTAACGGCCCTCGAATCATGGATAAATCATCTTAGAGAGTAGAATCAAGGGAGGAACAGATTTGTACTCACAATCTTGATGAATAAAATCACGTTTCTTCATATTTTATTTGTATGGTTTATTTATTTTCCATATGTTTAAAATTTGTTGCAAACAAATTGGCACGCCCAGTGGGACCAAATTTGCCCTTCATCTCTTCTCTCTTAAATCAAATCTGAAAATCTAAAGCTGCAAAGGTGGAAGAATGAGTACTTAAAGCCTCGTCTTTGAGTTTCACAAGCCTACCCTCCGTCAAGCCTTGAAGCAGGGGGCATTTGTAGACATTGAAATCTTGTGGGACTCTACAAGATGCGTTCAATTTGAGTTGAGACTCTACAAACTGTGTTCAACTCAGATAAAGATTCTTGGAGGTTACTCAACCCTAAACCCTAGTTTGTGCCTATATAAAGGGTACTAAATTCCCTTAAAAGGCATCTCGAAAAATCCACAAAGAGATCAAGATCTCGAATACTCCACAAATTGATGGATTATTCATATAGAGAGGTCAAATCTAAATCATCCTAGTTCGAGAAATACGCCACTAACGGCCCTCGAATCATAGATAAATCATCTTAGAGAGTAGAATCAAGGGAGGAACAAATTTGTACTCACAATCTTGATGGATAAAATCACGTTTCTTCATATTTTATTTATATGGTTTATTTATTTTCCATATGTTTAAAATTTGTTGCAAACAGAAGGATTTATACAAAATTTTAAATTATTAGGTCGCACAATGACCACGAGTTCAATGACCTTTCACGCCATTATGATGATAATAATTACCTTCAAGGACTATTTGGAGAATTCATAGTTTTTTTCCTTTTACAATTACCACAATAATAACTATTTTAATTATGTCCCTTAATGACCTTATTCATACATGTCATCACTTGTCATCTTTTAGACTTATTATTCACTTATACCATATTCATATGATAGAACGAAACAATTGAGTTGATTTCAAATTTATTATGTACTGCTACCACATTCACTTTAGGGAATGAAGCAAATTCAAATGGAGCAAGATTCATGACATCCCATCAAGAGCATATTAATTTTCCCAATTATCTCATTAATATAATGCTTTGAGACTTGAAACACAATGTCTTACTCGTAACAAAATGTTTTAGGCCATAATTCGTTGAAATTTTAATTCAATATATTATCATTATGAAGCATCAGGATTCAAATCGATATATTATCCTCTAAGTGCGATAAATCTTGAATCTACCATCTTACTCTCAAATATTTTTCATTATGGTGCATCCAGACTTTAACCTGGTGTCTTACCCTTTTAATGCGATAGTACTTGAATCCACCGTCTTACTCTCAACCAATGGTATGACAAGCCAATATACAACATGACTCACCCTTTGAGTCTTTCAAAAAATCAAAATAAAATTCATAAAATATAATAATTTCTATCAACTAATGTCGTTGACAATATAAGTAATTATAATAGGGAAAATATAAAATTTACCCTCCGGATTAGCACAATCAAAATAATATTCAAATTCATGCTACTATGATTTTATACCTTGTTTCATTTAAGAAATTTTTGTACAACATGTCATATTCAACCAATAGTAGTATATGTCTTTGGTTCCTAGTCAAAGTTAGTGACCTAACACTATTGTATGGTAAAGTATCGTTTGATACTTATTTATAAATCATAAAATGATTTTAGAAATTAATACGTGATTTTATGTTATATAATACCTTAATTGCAGTAGTTATGATTTTTTCTTCTTGATTCTCATAGCAAGATCAATCAGAACATGAGTTAAAGACAAGAGCGACTCAACGTGATTTGAGGCCTAAAATGAGATTTTAATTCTAGGCCTAATAAACAAACTTCATATACGTATTTATTAAAATATATTTTTCTTACACTATTTAGATGTAAACTATTAGCATTTTAATATTATTTTTGCGTTATTAGTTTTAGGTAAGATTTTATCAATTTAGCATTAAAAACATCCTTTCAGTGAGGTAATTATTATATTAATTGTTACTCCCTCCGTCCATTTTTATTGTCATGTTGCGCTTTTTAAAAGTCAATTTGACTAATTTTTAAAGTTAAATTAGATTACACTAATTCAATATTTTATATTAAAAAAGATATCCAATAACTATACGAAAAGTATAATACATTACAATTTTTGCATATCAATATGATGAAAAAATATATTATAAAATGTTAATCAAAGTTTTTATAATTAATTTGACTCTAAAAATGGAAAATATGACAATTAATAGTGGACAGAGCAAGTACGAAAAAACTTATCCACACTAGGTTTACACCTAATAAATGCAATTTTCATTATTACGTGATTTAATGAAGTAGAATGTACTATAAATTTATACACATGGCATGCATGTATTGTCTTGGTGTAAACACCCGGTACGAGTAAGTTTTATCCGAGGGAGTAACATAATTCTATAAGTAATAAGTTGAAAAATATTAAATAACGATAAGAGTTAGAACTATAGAATTTAACACAAGAAGTTGATGACTTGGTATACCCCATTTTAATATGCTAGTAGTAATGCTTGAAACTAAAATTTAAGAAAAAATAAAAAAGAATTTGTAATTCATTTTGTTCACCTCTTTTCACTATCAACTCTTAGTTTTAATAAAGTACAAAAGTTGTTAAAGTGGGTAAAATAATATATCTTTTAAAAAATTATACTTTTTTAATAAATAATCAACTTTTTGTATAGAAATTTGAACACATAAATTATTCTTAATAACAATTGTGGGGGGGGGGGGGGG
>NC_028643.1:29101086-29183628 GCF_001406875.1 Solanum pennellii
GGGCAAAAGCCTTATTTTTCAAAGCATAGAGCTGACACTTGTTAAAGAAAAACTAAAACTCAATCTCGATTGGCTAGAGTCTCGTGTTGATAATGTGCTATAAAATCAAGCTTAGAACAATAGAAGTACGAACAGATGAAAGCACGAAACAAAGATGAAGATGATAACTTTTCTTCTAATTCAAGTATGTTATACAAATGGTGAATGAATATATATATTTAGCGATTGTTTGGTTACTGGTTATAGTTATGCAGGCATTAGCTATGCAGGGTTTAATTATGCAGGCATTAATTATGCAGGGTTTAGTTATGTAGGTATTAGTTATGCAAGGTTTAGTTATGTAGGTATTAGCAATGCAGAGTTTAGTTATGCAGTGTTTAAATATTACAATAAATGAATTATTAAGTATTGAATATTAAACTTGTAGTAAATTATAAATATATATTTTTTGTAAAATAATAATACATACTAATAAAATGTGAAATATATTGAATAGTATATAATGTTAATATTTATTAGCATATGTACCGTTAAAAAATATACAATCAATTTCTAATATTTAAAAAATATTTATATTTATATAAATCAATCAAAACGGTAAATATATAAAAAGAAATGAAAATAATCTATATATAATAAGAAATAAAAACAACACATGTTTGATAAGAAACAACAAAGTTTCCAATTAAAAAAAATTAAAAGAAATAAAAATGGTCTAAATATAAAAAAGAAATAAAAACAACAAACTTAGGTACACAATAAAGTTTCCAATTAAAAAAATTTAAAAGAAATAAAAATGATCTAAATATAAAAAATAAATAAAAACAACAAACTTATATATGTTATAAAATCAAGCTCATAAGAATATAATAATAAAGAGAAGAAGACAAGAGAAGTAGATAGAAGAAGAGGAAGTTTCTTCTTATTCAAGTATATGTAAATCTTATTTGTATATCATACAATAGTGAATGAACAACCCTATTTATAGGTTGAGAAATCACTCCAAAAGTCACCATATTAAGTATCATAATAAATAGATACATTCTTATCCAAAAAGGTTCATGAAACATAGTGAATATGGATAGTTGTTCATGTACTTACTTTATGGACTATCCACTCATTCAATGGATTTATAACACTCCCCCTTGGATGTACATAGATATTGTGCCTCGTTAAAACCTTACTAGGAAAAATCCTGTAGGAAAAAAATTCTAGTGAAGAAAAAAGAGTACACATACCTTTTGATACGCACTATTTATTGCCTCGTTAAAAACCTTGCCAGGAAAACCCAGTGGGAAAAAACCCCGATCAAGGGAAAAAGAGTGCAACGCGTATTATACTCCCCCTGATTAAAACATCACTTAATTTCTTGTGATGTTCTCCAATCTTCGTACATTGTGGTTGGTATATTCTGTTTCAAAGAAAACCACACATTTCCTGAATATGGTGTGTCATTTATCTCAACTAGACGCACTTTCGACTTGCTTTATGGAGGGCTTTTATTTCTGCCTAGCAACATTTGCTTTATTGATCTCCAGGATATTATTGTGCCTCCACATGAAAACAAATAGCGTGTTTGAGATCGTGCTTTATGCGGATCAGATAAATATTGTGCATCTGCATAAACAATCAATTTTGTCTTGGATTCCTCGGAATAGAATAAACCCACAACTATAATCCTTCAAGGATATTTAATCATGTGCTCAATACCATTTCAATGTCCTTTTATCGGGGAGAAACTTAATCTTGCCAGTAAATTTACTGCAAAACAAATATCTGGTCAAATATTGTTAGTAAAATGCACTAGTGCCTTGATTGCACCAAGATATGGAGTTTCATCACCAAGAAACTCTTCATCCTTCTTTTGAGATCAAATTGAATCATCATTTATGTCAAGTGATCTCATAATCATTGGGGTACACAATGAATGTGATTTATCCATATAAAATTGCATCAAAAATTTCAATTGTGCACTATTAGACAAATATTTTATTTGTCCAATTACCAATCTGTAGGTCAACACAAAATTCGGTCTTACCAAAACATTTTCATAAAATACAAGGACAATTAGGGTCATTCTTTTGTACCCTTTTTTTTTCTTGACTATTTCAATCCATATAAGGAATCTTGAAGCTTTATTGAAAAAGTTTCTTTCAAACTTTTATATGCTTCAGACACCTCGATTGTTTCAAGGATTTTCATATAACCTTCATTGTCTAGCTAGACATTACAATTATTCGTTACATGCATTCAAGTTTTTCGTATGTTGCCAGATCAAAACAAACCCCATTGCATCCACCATAGGAGAAAAACATTTCCAAAAATGTCAGGATTTTAGCGACAAATCTTTATGCCCCAAGGCACAAACCGTATTTGATATCTTACGGTTATACAATCGCATAATAATTTATTCATACCCCCACTAACATTATACCTTGATTTATGGACTATCTGTCCATAACATCACTTTTGTAAGTGAAACAATATACTTGAATCATGCATTTTACTTGGCCAACCTTTTATCTGTCCACACTATATGACAGATTTGAATTCAAGATCCTCGTCACAATTTATATCATTGAGATCTACCTCATATCAAAGATACCGTCGATGGTTATTTGTCATCGATTCCAATATGACTTAACTTATCGAGATCTCTTCATTTTTCATCATTTTCAAGGTACCTTAACCTTTTCTGAGGTTTTATGAAGTGTTATGTAATGTGCTATTTTATAGCATTTGCCTTGTTATCATGACCATATTGATTATTTTCTTCTTCTTTCTTCAAGGAATTTTATATTTGGAACCGATTGATCTATGACGCTTCTGGCGTATCATAGACTCTGTCCTTCAAGGACTTCACACTGGAGCATTTGCAGCTGAATTATATCATAGGGTCAGTGCATTCATCTGGCAACTGATTTGCAACATTATGCAAATAAATTATCGCTTGAACTTTACGTTCACATATATATTTAACGAGGATCTAGATAATTCATAATTAAGCTCACACATAATTTTCAGCTGTCAAAATCATCTCTCCCCATAATGTTAAAAAATCTAACATTCATCCCAACCTTATTTGGGAATTCATCTTTGCGAATGGTGGAGCAATTAAAATCATAACCACGCATTTAACATTTTAGATGAAAATTATATGGTTCCTGACCCTGAACCAATTTTAATGGGGAAACCTTGTTGGCTTGATGCATACATGTGTTGCTACATGTTAAATAAATTTATCTCATACCAAATTTTATTATTTGGGAGTTTTGTTCTCATAACCATGATTTAGCTATAATTGAAGGCATACAATTTTTGCTGAATCAACCAGCATTATCAATATAATTTCACAATTTGAAACTGTGTTCTTAATTTAACAATTCGAGCAAACAACCTTACAAACACTAATTTATAAGTTAACAATAAAGCACATGTGATCATCGCATAGATGCACCTATCATATAGTTGCAAATGATCCACATGGCAGGTGAATGGGCCCATATTTACCTTTTTATATGTTCCAAAAACTTCTGCGGATTACAATCCCAACCTTAGCTGGTACAATGAGAACAAGCAACACAAGAGAATTCTGGAAAAATCTTTTAGTTCTTCATCATGTAATCCACATGAATTTTCAATTACATTTGCATCACATTTGAATCAGAATGGTCAATCGGTCATACCAACTAATTTTTATTTCAGTACACTTATAATTTACTTTCGCATGTGATTTCATCAGCATGTTCATGTTTGTCTGCAACAAACAAGAGGAAAAGTGGGGTAATCTTTTACATAAATATTTATAACCCTCTTCGGTTGTAGTGATTTATAGTCTCAATATTTATTTTCAATTCATCCGAAACTTAAAAAGTTTCTTTTGAGACTTAATACAATCCCAATATTATTCCTCTAATAATAGCACAACTCGTTAGAGCTTGCAATTAATTTGTGTACTATCACATATTGCATGACACCATCCCTATGGTGAGAATCTCCTTCAAGGAGGAAATTATGTTATTATTGTCATGGTCAAAAATCATTACGAGCAGACGTCTTTCTTGCTTTATTTTTGTTGTACCATAGGTACACAACCAATGACAAATTTGTATTGCCACACAATAATGACTATAACCCTTATAGGCAAGAAGTATTTCTTTCTTTTTTCCTTTCGGTAGTTCATAATAAACATACCATAGTGACGTATAAACGTACAATACGATTAGTCATTTCTACCAAATAAAATTTATTTCCTCTCAAGCCTCCCGTAGAAGTGAGTTTTGACATATATCATTTTTTTTTTCAAACCTCCCATGGAGGTGAGTTGTTGCATATATTCAATCCATAATGATTTTATCACATCTTGACCCATTCTCTTATAAAATGGTCGAACATTCAGATACTCATCCAAAGTCACATTATCTTCAAGGAATGGACTAATCATTTATATGTACTTCATAAATTTGTATTATAAATACATTATCATGTTTAAAAATTCATCATATTTCCATGACACACCGCAACATCACTTTGAAAGATCAAGTGTACCATCACTTTATCTACTTGTCTCATGATAGAGGATTTATAAACTTGTTAAATTATTGGGTTGACAACATTCACAAGTCTAATGACCTTTCATACCATTTTGATGATAAAAATTGTCTTCACATTTTGAAGGACTATTTGAAGAACTCATAGTGTTCTTCCTTTTAACATTATCACAATGATGACTATTATAATTCCGTCCCTTCATGCACTTTTTCATATCGTTAATCATTTGTTATCTTTCAGACTAATTATTTACTGCTACAATATTCATACGTAGAATGGAGCAAGTCAACATCATATTTCAAAGTTATCATATGTTGCTACCACATTCTTTTCAAGGAATGGAGCAAATTCAATAGGACGAATTTCAAGGCTTTTCACCAAAGCCTTATTATTTTTCCTTAATCATCATTTTATCACCACTATGGTGCATTGGGACTCAAACTCAATGTCTTATCCATACAAGGAACATTAGGTCATAATTCTATGGGACTTGAACCCAATACATTATCATCACGGTGCATCAAAACTCAAACTGATGTCTTACCCTTTTGGTGCGATCGAACTTGAATCTATCGTCTTATCCTCAATTATTTTTTTCATTATGGTGCATCCGAACTTTAACCTGTTGTCTTACCCTTTTTGGTGAGATGAGACTTGAACCCATCGTCTTACCCTTAACCAACGGTATAATAGACCGAAGTACAACATGACTCACCCTTTGAGTCTTTCAAAACAATCAAAATAATATTCAAACTCATGCTATTAAAATTTTATGCCTTATTCTATTTAAGAAATTTTGTATAGCCTGTCCTATTCAACCAATAGTAGTATATGTCTTCGGTTCCTGATAATGGTTAGTGACTGAATACTATTTTATTCTAAATCATAAAAATATTTTAGAAAATACATACCTGATTTGATGCAAATAATACCTTGATTCTCATAACGAGATCAACCAAAACATGAGTTAAAAAAAACTAAAACTCACTCTCAATTGGCTAGAGACTCGTGCTGATAACGTTTTATAAAATCAAGCTCATAAGAATATAATCATAAAGAGAAGAAGACAAGAGAAGTAGATAGAAGAAGAGGAAGTTTCTTCTTATTCAAGTATATGTAAATCTTATTTGTATATCATACAATAGTGAATGAACAACCCTATTTATAGGTTGAGAAATCACTTCAAAAGTCACCATATTAAGTATCATAATAAATAGATACATTCTTATCCAAAAAGGTTCATGAAACCTAGTGAATATGGATAGTTGTTCATGTACTTACTTTATGGACTATCCACTCATTCAAATGGATTTATAACAATATAGGAATACAATAAAATTTCCAATTATAAACAATAAAATAAATTAATAGGGTAAATATGTAATTTGTCACTTTAATACATGTATAAATAATACCCACATAACTTATTTTACTTTCTACCTTACATAACTTTATACATAGATTCCCTCATAAGTTATGTTGATATTAATTATATAAAATTATAAAAATGCAACCAAACATGGTATAAGTTACGTTGACTTTTCTACCTAAACAAGAATTTCTACTAAATATTGCATAACTTAATACATTATTTTATACGTGAATAAGAGACAAGTTATACCATAACCAAACAGTGTTGAAACATCATTCAAAATGTGATAATGTTAAATGCCCAAACAAGTAGGTACAAAGTTACCACAATGGATCATATTATCTTAGAAATATACATACAGAATTCATGAATAAACTCAAATAGACAATTCACTTAGTCTAATGAATTTATAACAATAATAACATAATTTTGACTTTTGATAACAAATGACATAATATATATATATATATATCGTGTAATAATTTGAATTGATAGTTGTATTCCGTCACGTCTGATTTGTGTATTTGATTTTTGTTAAACACATTAGAATTGAAGTTTTGATTATTTTTGAAACACAAGTGGGAGAAGGAGATAATGTTGATGGTAATATATATGCGGACCTACAATGACACGTAGCAGATGAAACGTGTAGATAAAGAGTAGCTTTAACGTGTGGTCATCACACTTGGTTTCCCTTTGATCTTTCAAAAATCAAATTCCTTCCAACTCCTTAGATATTTTTTTTGTAGTAGACTAGATCCGAGAAAATTTCAAGTCACACAATCCAAATCCCTAAAAATTTGGATATTTATATCTCTTTCCTTACATATATATAAAATTCATATAGATCTTTGTAAAACAAAACAAAAAGTGCACCATTTTTCTTTTTTATTTTTATTAAAATAATAAATGGACATGGTGGCGAAGGTACACGTGTCAACACACCACCTACTACCGAGCAGTAATGTTTTCCGGCCTTCGATTGTGAAGGTTCATGGACGACGTAGAGTTTTTGTACAACCTTGCAGGAGCTTTAAGTCTGATGATGCTGAGTATGTGAAGGTGAACAAATTGGTTGGAGCTATTAGGTCTGCTGTATGGAGTTGTTCAAAGCCAAGTTTGAGAACTGAAAATAAGCTTAGAGAAGCTATGGAGATGTTGGAAGAGAGATTATTCTGGGTACATATGTTTCTTACATATCTTTAACATCAATTGAGAATGGGAAAAAGTTAAATTTGTATTCCAATCTTGCAGTTGGCTTTATATGTTGGAAGATATATTATAACAATGATGAGCACAGGTGTTGTCATGTTCGTTGGGTTTCAGTTGTCAGGTTAGCAAATTCATTTATCATCTTTTGAAAGTTTTTAAGGCATTGATTGATTGGTAACATCTAATTCTAATTGTTACAGGTGGAGATAGCCAGATGAATGAATTGATATGGTACAGCTGGCTTGGAGGAATTATTATCGGCACTATGATAGGATCCAATTTAGTTTTGGATGAAGTTGCTCGAGCTGGCCCCCGTAATGTCCTTATAACTGGAAGGTATAATACTTTACTCATACCTTCATTGTTTGTAATTACCTTTTTAATTATTTTTTGGTGCAGTACAAGGGGACTAGGGAAAGCTCTTGCCCGCGAATTCTTACTTTCTGGAGATCGAGTCATTGTTACCTCCCGCAGGTAATTAATTGATTATTTGCATCCACTTATTTTGTTTAGGATCTCTTGTAAATACATCATTCCTTAACACAGCCCGGCATCTGTCCGTTTGACTATCGAGGAGCTTGAGGAAAATCTGAAGGAAGCTGTCAATGCTGCCACCGGCTCTGCTAGACTAAAGTTGGCACATGCAAAAGTGGTTGGTATGGCTTGTGACGTCTCTGAACCTGTTGATGTTAAAGAACTGGGCAAGTTTGCTGCAGATGAACTTGGTTATATTGACATTTGGGTGAGTAATTTTCTTTTTCTTCATAGCAAAAGACCACCACAACAACAATATACCCCGTCAAATCCTACAAAGTGGGGTTTGGGAGGGTAGAGTGAGTGTACACAGACTTGGACTTTACCGAGGAGGTAGAGAGACTGTCTCGAGAAGACCCTCGACTCGAGAGCATTAAACCCAAGTAAAAGGAGGAGAAAATAATGGAAGTGTCGAGAGAAAAACAATAACAGTAGGATAATCAAAATACAATACACAACATATGACAACAACTACAGGGTTGTGAGTAGAAAATAGAGTCATCCACATCCAGAGGACTTGTGAGGAAAAAACAGCCTCTTTCCTGGTTTGTTGTTCTGTTTTCATGCTTCTAAAGGTTGTCTTTTAAATAGGTAAACAATGCTGGGACAAACAAAGGCTTTCGACCCTTGCTGGAGTTCACCGACAATGATATTCAAGAGGTATCCATGTTGTTGACAGTTGTCATATGTTTATGTTGATACTCTACAACTTCTTCCATTTCTAAACTCTAGCAAAATAATTTGCTTTCAAGGCTGCATATATAATAGCAGATGGATCGGGGGTGGGTCGGTATTAGGGTGGGGTATATTAAATTGTCAAGTAAGAGCTGCTTTTGTTGTTTTTCCCCCTCTCTTGTGGAAGGGTGGGTGGTCTATGCACTGTGGGTTTTCTAACTGTTCAGTTGCAGAACTTTGTTAACAAATTATTTTCCCCGTCCCCCCAACACCTATATGTAGTTTGTATACTTTATATACCAGGTCACTCATTTTAACTTTCCGTTTTCCTGGAATTATCCATCAATATGTACCAATGCCTTCTTTTAACTACTACTTGAAAATTTCCCCCGTTTCGTCATGCATAGCAAGGTGTTCATGCTTGTTGACTTTTTCAAGTTAACACTCCATGTGCATATAATAATCAACTATCTGCTGTGTGTACTTGCATGATGGGTAAGCTAATATTCTAGTAAGTATTTCTGGTCTGTTGCTTACCAAAATCTTTTTATACAGATTGTCTCAACAAACCTGATTGGTTCTATACTATGCACTAAAGAAGCCATCCAAATCATGAAAACCCAAAGCGAAGGTGGACATGTCTTTAATATGGATGGTGCAGGTTCTGGAGGATCTAGCACCCCTCTAACAGCTGTGTAAGTTGATTGTTGTGGTTGGAACTTGGAATGCTAGGTTATCTATTGTAAATAGCAGATCTTTACCATTTATTCATCTGATACTTTTCTAATGGATATTGATTTCGGTTTTATCATCTTTACTGTTCTGCAGCTATGGGTCTACAAAATGTGGTCTCAGGCAGCTTCAATCATCCCTACTGAAGGAGTGCAAGCGGTCAAAAGTTGGAGTGCATACGGCGTCTCCAGGCATGGTCCTAACCGACCTACTTCTGAGGTATGTGAAGAGGATCATCGGATCTTTGCACTTAAATGTCTTTTGCATTGCTTTCATGGACAATGTATTGCTGTAGAAGGATAACTCTGTCCGGTTTGGTATTATTTCTGGTAGTGCTACCAAGGAGGACTAGTTATCCACACCATTCAGCGGTACATAAAGACTACAGTAATGTTAGAACAGAGATTCTTACCTCTGATATAATTCTCTTTTCTGGTGTGCAAGGAAGGATGAAAATTTCAACTTCTTTTTTTGTTATAGTAATCAATTGTGACCACTTCTTCTCATCCTTCCATAATGGTAAAACTGGAGCCTAATTTAGTGATCTCCCTTTTATACTCGATCTCCAATGCCTACAATTACATATAATGGGTGGTTTTGGCTGAATTTGAGTGTGTCAAAATGGCTTGAGTTAATAAATGGAATGTTACTTGGTATGGATTGGACTGAAATGGGTCAAAATGCGGGTATCCAACCAATCCAATTCTTATTAAGTTTTAATGCTTTGTTTGTTCTTTAAAATTGTTTCTTTTTTTGGACTTTATAAAACTAGTTTTTCCTTTATTACGACTATACATAACATATCAAATTTAGAAAGAGTCTTTTTGAAAATATGTTGACAAGATTGCTCATGAGTCAATTTATGCTACATATCAATGCAATAGAAATTGGGCTGAAATTGGTTGGTTGTGCTAATAAATGGTCGGGTCAATAGCCCATTGAAACATGGGCAGGTTATGATTTCTTGGGCTAATTTTGCCGCATGTACCTAAAGGAGAAGGTTAATAATGATACTCATCTACATAATTAGGCTTTCTTTGTTTTAACTATTAAAACTGTTTAGAACTTTATACTTTTCTTTTGGATTTTCATTATTACCATATCAAATCATTTTATAGTTCAGTTTATTAATAATGAGACTCTCCTGCAGTGGATCAACTATCCAAAATAGGCAGATGTTTAACATCATTTGCGAACATCCAGAGACAGTTGCTAGAACACTAGTGCCAAGGATGCGGGTTGTAAAAGGAAGTGGAAGAGCCATCAATTATTTGACTCCACCAAGGATCTTAATTGCCTTAGTAACCGCATGGTTGAGACGGGGCCGATGGTTTGATGATCAGGTAACCTATTACATGTAATAGATGCATGTGGGGTTTTCTGTGTTGCCACAATCTAGTGCTTTATGATTTTTTCTGTCAATACGGTATAAGTTATACCGTATAACTAAGCTTGTGTACTAATTTCTCATGGAGTACATCGTGTTATGTTAGTCAGTATTTCACTATTGATAAAAGCAAGTAGTACTTTAGTAGGAAATAATTGGATAATTTATACTGAAAACTCGTCTGCTAATATGTTCCAGTCTCGAGTGTTCATCCTTGTACAAGCTTCAGTTTCAAGTGTTATTAGTTTGTTGATTTGTTAATTAGTCTTATGGTTTTTAGTAAGTTGCTAATTATTTATACATGTTCAGGGAAGAGCACTGTATGCTGCAGAGGCAGATCGACTCCGTAACTGGGCTGAAAGCCGGACACGTTTTTCATTCACAGATGCGATGGAGATGTACACTGAGAATACTTGGGTGTCTGTGTTCTCACTCTCTGTAGTTTGTGCATTCATCATATTATCTAGCACAGGTAGTACATAAAGTGGATTTTGATGGAAACCTCAATTGGTTTGGAAGATAGGAAGCACTGAATTATGACACAGCTAACTTATATCTCTCCAGCTTTAAAATTGATAATAAGGAAAGCAGATATCCAATTGGAAGTGGTGCATTGCTTTATTTATTGCATGCTTAAAAAAGAAATCATCTAGGCATGATGGTGTCGGTGAATGATATTGGATGTATAGGAATTTGGCTTTGTGAAATGTAAAATCAAAGTATCAGGTATTCTTTTAGCAAAAATCAGTGTAATAATGAACCCTGACTCTTCTTGCTTGAGCATTTTTGCATTTTTCTTCTTATTATGTGAAAATGCTACTGTTGTTTTTGTTAACAAAGAGATTTCAGGATTATCTGCATATAGCCTGAAGTTGCATTTGGAATTATCTACGTGAAGACGAAATGTTCCTAGTTTTGATGGTTAAGCTATGTTCGAATTAGCTTTTAAGCTGAATTTGACACTTTGTTCTAATATGGGTTTCTTTTTAAAAGCTCAAACTCCTCGAGAAATTTCTTGTGCTTGACATTTTTCTTTTAGACTTGAGTTCAAAATTTAGGAAATGAATTTGATACATGCTTTGCCCGCCTGAGCTTTGCGTTAGTGGTTGATGTCTCGATGTCTTGTAGGAGGCACCCCGCAACAGACAGACAAATGCCACTAATGTGCTGAAACTCCTCGAGCATGTTAACAAGTCCCGAAACATTGTCTAAAGTCTCTAATCGCTCAACAACATGAATGTTTGTGTTTCTACTGTTAGAATGTTGGATGGAGCCTGGAGGACCACAAAAATTGATTCTTGTAAGATCAATTCTGCATTAGATTAACCAAAAGGCGTTTTTCAACTCAATAGATTGTAGTCTTGAAATTCAAAAAAAATGACTATATAATTGATCTGAAATTTGATAGGTTAATAAAAAAGGGCTTAGTAAAAAATATCTTCCTTTTTTTCACATCGGGTCGATAGATGAATCTTTGATCATTTTTGGTGATAGGGGGGCTATTCCCATGATTAAATAGTAGTCAATTCTTAACTTCATGTGTTGGTTTTAGACCTTCCTCCAAAATAAATAATTAATACAAGTTATTATGTATTTAATCATCATTAATTTTAATAATTTGTATTTTTCATAAATTGAGTTAAATGTGATTGGATCAGTGCAACTACGATGATTTTCAATTGGCTTAAAGTAAAAGTAGATTATCTATCTCAGTTGGTTTTAATTGTATTATCCAAATTCGACATATTATGATCTATTTAGGTCGTTTATTTGGAAACTCACCCAGAAATTGAAATTGGTATTATGACGCACCCTAGAAATTTCATGACCTATACTAGAGCCTTATATTGTTCAGTAATGATGATTTTAGACCTAGATAAGTGTAAATAACTTGTTTGAGAAGTTTTGGGGCCATAGCGCTAGAGATATTCCTTAACGTCCGGAAATTAGCCAAATTGAACTAGTTAACGTCCCTATGTTTGGTGAAGGTTTCGGAGGGTCATATGACTCAAAACTTGTAAAAAGACTTTATATAGGTAAAATGTAGTATAGAGGGTTAAAAGTCACGACACCCCAAGGTCCACCGGAAGAGTCCTTGGGAGACCCGAACATGGGCCAGCAGGCTGCCAAAGCAACCTGCGCACAGGCAGGATTTTGGTGGCTGTTGTGCGACGCACATCCATCACGCAGGGATTTGACTAGGCCTCGCGACGCGGGGCCTACACGAGGCTCACTGCCTCAATCCCGATTTCAAAAATAAAATATGAAATTGATCCCGCGACGCACAATCACTTCCAAGATTCGTAAAAAGTCATATTTTAAGCATTTTGACTTCACAAAAAGACTCATTTGAGTGAGGGGTCTTTTGCTAATTTAATGGGTGAATATATACGGTCTTAGGGTCAGTTTTAGGTCAATTTTAACACCCAAATCAAGTCTCAAAAGTTGAAATAAAAAATCACTCTCATCTTTCCCAGATTCTCTCTTCATCCAAACCTCCATTGAAGACCGATAGAGCTCCAAGAAGAAGATCAAACCTTCAAGTTTCCAACCCAATTTCGTGGCTTTATCATCTCTAAGGTATGATTTCTTTTACTCTTGGGATTCTTTTCCCCAAGAGGTCCCCCAAAAGATGATTTCTAAATCCCCAAAACAAGGTTTTTCTTCTCACATGGTCTTCTTTGAAAAATGAAATTATGAATCAAATGTGATGAATTATGATGAATTAATGTTGTTTAGGTACATATTGATGGTCAATTGATCATTTCCTATGAAATTACCCTAGACCCATGTCTTTACCCCAATTTTATGAAAACCTTGAATTGATATAGTGAATTGTGAAGATTATGAATATGTAGATTGACTATGTTGTTTATGTAATTGCTTCTTGAATTTACCTTGTTTATGTAATTGGTTATGTATTTTTGGTAATGGAAGTATGAAGGTTCTTGGAAGGGACAAAGAGGTATGTTGATTGGTTCTTCTTAGATTTAATTGTGAATTATGAGTTACTTAGATAGTAATGCTCCTATTTCTAATGCCTATGTGATTTATAAAGTGAAAGGGTAGTTCTGACTTACGAATACCCATGAGCTATTATGATAAGATGTTCACATGGGGGTCTAGAGGAAACTAATGTGATCTTGTATAATGAGTATGTTGATTACTAAAGGGAATAAATGCTTAGCACAGAAAGGGCATGTAAGTGAGAGGAATAAACGCTTAGCACCGAAAGGGCATGTAAGTGAGATGGGGGTACCACATTTAGCAAGTTCAGCCTCCCACATGGGTTTCTTCACGTTTAGCAAGTTTGGATTCTCACGATATGTGTTGTCTCATGAGATGGAAACCTCCATGTCTAGCAAGTCAAGATTTCTAGTAACAATCTCCTTGACCCTTAACTATGTGCCCACATAGGAATCTAGCTCAGTGGATGCACCTAGATAGTTATGTACGAATGGTTACACCTTAGGCAAGTGTTGCTCACGTGGTCTCATGTCAGTTAATGCACTTCTTTCCCTAATGTAAAAGTAAATGAACAAGTTACGTATGTGAACTCTTATTAGTGTTGTTTTAAAGGTTACCACATGGTGTGAGGGAGAGTATAAGACTTCTCTTACATATTGCACATGTGAGATCCTAAGATATGGTCCTAGTGGTGTTCTTTTATGAATATGATTATGGTTATGTTGATAAGCTATGAGTAAATACTGATGTATGAAGCATGTTATGAAAATATGTTGTAAGTATGAAGTGAGTTGCTTAATGTGACACTTAGCTTTGGATAGGGTTATGGGGCTTTATTCTTAGCATTGCACGAGTATTGCTTGAGTTGCTTACATGTTGGGTTGACTTATGATGTTCCATATATATGTATATTGAGTTAGATATTTTACATGGTTTTGATTAAATTGTTTCTTTTCTCATGCATTAATGATTTTTATGCATAGGGACCATACTTAGAACATATGTTTTGTACTAACTCGTATTTCTCCCCTTTTTCCAAATATTTTAGGTTCGCTCCATTGAGGACATTCGTGGTCATTGAAGAAGAAGACTTGGCTCTTTCCTAAGTAAATTTGTGAGTCCTCATGAGTTCTGAGGATAGAACCACTCATCAAACCTTATTAGTTTTGTTTATGTTATGAGACATTTATTCCATTCTCAATTGAGACTTCATTGTAGCCTATATGGGCATATTGTAATAGACTAAGGGCTATCCCCAAACTATTGTGATTCATTCTTTAGATGGTTAATGCGAGACAAAGATTTACACTAAATCCTTATGTATTATTATGTTGTCTAAGCGAGAAGTCTAAGTAAGCTTCCTATGTGAGAGGTCTATGTATAACTCTCTCTCTCTCTCTCTCTCTATATATATATATATATAGATATATATATATATATATATATATATATACATATATATATATTAAGTTTTAAATTTATTCGCGTTTTTGACCTATGATATGTGATGACGAATGATAAGTTGTCTTAGTCCTCTTAGAGGACGACGACGCCTGTTACGCCTAAGGGATACTTTGGGTCGTAACATATTATTACTAAGGTAACAATCACCAACCTAGTTATTACACTATCCTCTTTGTTTGCAACAATATAATTATCCTGTAATTACATTTGGATGAGTCCGGAGCTTAAAGAGCAAAAAAAAATTGACAAAAATATCAAAAGGGCATATAAAATATCGCTACTGATATGGTGATTTTGTTTTTACGCCGTTAATATGTTAGCAGATCAAAAACGCTCACCTAGCAGCGTTTTTTTAACTAAAAAGATCTTCACTGCCCGTGTAGCGGTTCTGCAATTTTTTTTTTTTAAAAATTAAAATCGCTACCTTGGCAGCGATATTTGTTAAGTTTCTTTTTTAAAAAATAATATCATTACTGTTGCAACATTCTTATAGTTTGTGGGAATTTTTTTTAAAATCGTTATCTTGACAGCGATTTTAGCGAATAATTTTTTTTGAAAAAAATTCTGGTGGATAATTTATTTTTTAAAAAAAAAATTTCTATCAACTAGTTAACAGGTAATAATTCCGTAGGATTTCGTAAATTCTTTTTTTTAATCGCTGCCAAGTTAAGGAATTTTTTTTTTGTAAAAAATAGAAAATCACTGCCAAAGCAGTAAAAAATCCCTATATTTTTTTAAGTGTCATTTCTGATGCACCAATTTCATAGAATAAAATTGTCTTATATATTCATGAGCATTATTTGAATTGGAGTGTGCTGGATCACAATATGGGAGAGTCTAACCATGCTTTTATGCACTTGAGTTCTTTTTTATCTGACCAACTGATAGACAAATAATGTGATGTTTCTTATTTTTTAAATTTAATTTTTTTAATATGCAATATTTTATATTATTATATATTGATGCAGTGAATTATTGTACACAAATTGTGAATAATAATTTCAAGAGTGATAAACGAGTTGGTGAGTCGCATAGTGATAAACCTTTAGAACATGAATTAACAGACAAGGCTGAAATGTATGAGGATGATGATGATGATGTAGATAATGCACCTAGTGCATTTGTTGAAGATCAAAGTGGTTAATCATCATTCTACTGTGATTCCATACTTAGATCACACTAAAGAAAGTAAAGAAAAATTTATGTATACAAGCGATGATGGTTCTATCCGAGCGATACTCTGGAATCCAAACAATCCTAAATATATTAAGTGAGGTTCGATTGTTGCAAATTAAATATTTATTTATTTATTATATTATATTGATTAATCTAATTTGTATATGCAACTAAGTATGCTATTTATGAATAAGAAGCAAAAGAAAATTTTCGTAAGAGCATATAGTCTTGTAACAAAAAAAATTTTATCTGTGATCAATCCAAGAGTAAAAGTTGGAGAGTTATTTGCAAGCGTCATGAGTTGAGGTGTAATTGAATGATTCACTTTACAGAGATTCAAGTGGTATATGGAAGGCAACAAAAATGATTGAACCACATACTTGTTTTACAGATATTATAAGGAGGATCATTTCAATGTGAATATTAACATGATTGTCACTTTATATACCATGCAAAATTCAGACATAAACATTAAGATGATCCGTGAAATTATTAAAGGAAGGCATCACTATGCTCCTCGTTATAGAAAAATAAAAAGATCCGAGGAAAATATTTCAAATGGTCTATGGTGATTTTGAAAGTTCATTTAAGGAATTACCTTGATACATGACTGCACTAAAATTATTCAATCCAAGTGGGAGCACCATTCTACAACAATTCAAGGTGAGTAAATATTTTTCAAAAAAAATTGGGCTTTTAAACAGAGAATTGATGATTTCAAAAGTTGTAGGCCGATTATTTTCATCAATGACATCATCTTTATGGTTTGTATGATATGAAACTTTTAATTGCGGTTGAGACTGATGCAAATGGATATATTTTTTCACTTTCATATACTTTAGTTGCACGTGAGAGTTTTGAGTCTTGGTAGTGATTTCTCAAGTTATTATGGACACATGTTGTTTCTGAGTGACAAGAAATTGATCTCATTTCTGACCGTCATCAAGGAATCTTGCAATGTATTCAGTCTTATGATTGGTTGAATCCATCCAACACATATCGTAGATTTTGTGTTCGACACTTAAAAGCAAATTTTAGTAAAAAATTTGTAAATAGTAAACTTGAAAAATTAATGTGGTTGGATGCTACAGAGCATCGGAAGAAGAAGTTTGTGCAATAGATGCAACAAATCAAAATATTATCTCCTGCAGGCAACAACATAAATTGTTAAATGAATTTTCTTTGAAAAATGGACAATGTATAAGGATGGTGATCGTAGATGGGGTGCCATGACCACAAATATGTCTGAGTCATATAATGATTTATTGAAAAAAATTTGGGGGTTACCTATGATTGCCATGGTTCGAATGACGTTCAAAGCTTTTGTTGATCGTTTTGTCAAAAGAAACAACCTTGCAATCACATTACTTCAAATTAATATGTTCTGACCTCTTGCAATAGATTAAAAATTTAATGATTATTATCAAAGAATTCAAGGGCACACTGATATGATGACTTACAACCATGGTGATGGAGTACTTGAAATGCTAACTTTTGCTCATGATGGCAAAGGTGAAAATGTCCACAAGGTTACTACAAAGGATAAGAAATGTTCTTGTGGAAAATGAATAAATTATCATGTTCTTATGAAAAATGAAGAAATTATCATATGCCTTGCTCACATGCTATCAAATTTTGTGTACTTCTCGAAATCGAGGCAAAGTCATATATAAGTAAATTCTATAGTACAAAATATAACAAAGAAACGTACGGTGGGACATTTACCCAATGGATGATGAAATGTATGGGTCGTCAACTCTTTTCAATTTAATTGCAAATACTGAATATTTGTGGACATGTGATATGCAGGTAAGAAGCCGACATAAGAATGATATGAATATAGCTCCGACTCGCATGACTAGAAAATATAGCTTTTGTAAGAAAATGGCTCACACAAAGACACAATATTATACTCTATTTTAAATATATTGTCTATTTTTAAGATGAATGTAATTTTTTTGTCTTGTTATTAATATTATAATATATCATTTTCAAATATTTGTTGGCATATATTTAAATAGTCTTGTTGCATTTTAAATATTAATTAAATTGATCTTTCAAGTGAGTTAAAAAGTAAAAAAGATAATTTAATATTTTGTAAGTACATTGTATTTATATTATAATTATATAAATGATCCGACCTATCTTAAAAAATAATAATTTGACCTAACTTGAAAAATAATGATTTTACATAACTTAAAGGAAAAGAAAAATCAACCAAATGTTGAAAACAAAGAGGAGAATTTCATTGCACACAAAAAAAATTCAAACTCTTTGTTGAAATTAACACGGAGCAAAAAATTTCAACACACATAAAAATTTGATTTACTGCATAAAACTCTTTAAACCTTTCGAAAAGAGATACATAAAGAATTATTCTTCTGAGTTTTTTGAATCTTCTACGTCTTCATTTTCTTCTTCATTTTCAGAATCATTCGACTCTTTCTCATTTTGATAGTGACTGCCTGTTCAATGTCTAGTTGATTTCTGTAGCCTGATTGTTCTTCTAGGTGAATTTTTCTATCAAAACTTGAATGTTATGAAGCTTTATCATTAAATCTGGAATCACGGGACACAGTTACATATACTACAGTACAATATAATATGATTAAATAAATATGCACAAATAATTAAGAAAAAATTATAAAATTTCAATGAAAATGATCATAGTTACATTTGGAAAATTCAACCTCCCACCAAATAGAGAATTATGTATAGGAAATTCACGCATACCATTTTGAATATTATACTAAGATCCGCTGAATTATGCAAAACCTGATATCGGAACATGTGGAGTTATAAAAACTTTCTGTTAACACCAAATTTTTGTCCGATAATTTTAAAATTAATGCTTTTTGAGTATTTTATTTTAAATAGTTCAAAATACATGTTTTGTCATTTTAATGCAATTTCTTGATAGTCATCATTTTTCTCAAAGTATTAAGATTTCTATCGGTTGTTTTGTTTATATTTTTTTGTCACAGCCGAACATTCAAATATTTGTTCATTTTTTATAAAATTATTATTTTTGTTAAATAACATTTTTTACATGTCATTGTTACGTTTTTTATGTTTTTTTTACAATACTTATTTTATTTGTTACATTATTAATATTAATTTTAATATCGCGCACAACCTAAAATTTCATTCAAATTCTAATACAATTTGTATAAATATATATTTTATCAATAAATAATTTTTGAATCACGATCTCAAATACATAATTTAGACTCATTTTTTATAATTCTCTCTGTATAGAATATTTGTTCATTAGGTTAAGGTGGTGAAAAACTTTAGGAATATTTTTTCAGACTTCTTATTCTCTTATCGTTCATTATATTTTGAAGACAAGTTTACTAGAACTCCGCTGAAATCTGGCGAGTCCACTACCAAAATCCCATTTATTTTTTTCCATTTTCTCCGGAAAACAAAGACACACTTAAATCAAATCCTTCTCCATTTTTTTCCGGCTGAACAACAACCAAAACAACTCCAAGTTCCATGGTTCTTCCACACAAAACCCACTGCCTCTCTCTCACTCACTCTTCTGACGAGGAACCCACCACGACGAGCTCACACGCAGCTCTCCCACCTTCAAATGACCTCCTCGAAGCCACCAGCTCCAGTGGGCAGTGAGCACTGAGCTCCGAGCTCCAAGCTCACACACCATGCCGGAGCACCACCATTCGTTCCCCTCACAGACCCAAAAATACCAACAGAATTCTCATCACAAACGACCCCAAAAACACCCAATTACACCAACATCCACCGAACTCCGGTGAAACCCCACCCCAACAACCCTTTTGTTTCTTTCCCCTTTTTCCAGCGAGCAATAACCAGCACTCCGGCGAACAACAACAGCAGCTCCGACGATGAGCTTTAGCTCCAACGAACCAAAGCAAAGAACAAGGACCTTGCTGCCATTCCCCTTCCCCTTCCCCTTTCACGTTTTCTTCGTCCTTTACACAGGTATTTTGTCTCAAAATCGGTGAGCTCCGATGGAAATACTAGTTTCCACCACCACACCGTTGCCGCTCCAAGCTCCGGTGAAACCCACAAACTCAGGAAAAACAACCCCAAACAGATCCTAAGAGCTTCCACTCTCACTGCAAAAAACATTAATGGTAATTTAGATTTTTCACTTTTTGGTTCTTTATTTATTTATTATTATTATTATTGTTATTATTATTATTATTATTGTAATTTTCATTTTTATTTATGTTTGCTACACTATTTGGAATTTGTTTACTATTCCTTTTCGTTGTAGTTGCTGATGATTATTTAATCTGCTTTGTCTAGAGTTGAACTCCATTTTTCTATTTTGGGATATTCGAATTTTGTTACAAGTTCGATTCAATTTTGTTAGATAATGTTATAGTGTTTATTTATTTCTATTTAATTGTTGTGAAACTCCACCTTTTAATTGTTGCTATGTTTAATTAATATGTTTTATTATAAAATTGTTTTGGACATTATTGAATTTTCTATGCTTTGACGTGTTGTACTGTTACTCTCTCTATTCACTGTTCTTGTTGATATTTTTTGCTTTGATATTTGTTGATTATTCTATATGTTATATTGATGTTATAAGTGGATTAATTTGAATATATTGATTTATTTTTATAAATTGTCTAGTTAGTTTTGTTTGAAAGAGTTTGGAGGTTTTCTTATTTTAAAAGATTGAAATTTTGTTCATGGTGTTTATATTTTGTTTGTTAAAATGACTTGTGAAGAAATTATCGTGGATTTTCAAGGTCTTCAATGTTACAAAGATGAATTTTTTATTTTAAAATTATTATTTGATTCATCTATTTTTATTCATTTTTATTTATAACTAACACTTTTAATAAGTGTCTTTACAGGTACATCGAGTTGCTTTCCATTGAAGCTATTCGAATCAAATTCGAATTATGTCTTTATTCATTATTTTGTATATATTGACTTCAGACAAACTTTAGGCAATTTCTTATATCATCTTATTTTATTATTTGTGTATATTACATGTTTATTATACTTGTTCATTATTTTATTTCCTCTTCAATTTGAAAAAATGAATTCATACCACATTTGTGGATTTCGAAGGATGCCTAACATCTTTCCTTCGGAATAACTTGAACTCTTTACCTAGATCAATTGGTTACATAGACTTTCTTTTAAGTTTATTAATTAATCAGTTTTCTAGTTTTTCTAAAAATTAGCCGGCGACTCTCTTTACTCTTTTACCCTTTAACCCTTGTAAAATTCTTTTGACTATTTTTTAATTGAATCATCGCGATGTTGCTCCCATTCAAATGATGTCAACACCGTCTGTTTCCTGACTAAGGAGATTGACATTAGTGTTAGAGGCCCCTGCATAAAAATCAAACGTGGGATAATAAGGCTCGGGAGTAGCCACCAAATGTATGTTATCATCAACCAAATAATCTTCATCAATCAAATGTTGCTTCGCACGATTTCGACTACGATTTTCAACATCGCTCTTTTAACCTCGAAGTGCACCTTCTCTAGGTGGTGTTGTCACGATTGGTGAGATACATATATTGGTGGCGGTTCATCATATTGATTGGGAGGATTGTAATCGTTAGCAAGCTTAATCACATTCCCTAGATGGTCGCATTTAGTGACTCCATTGAAATATGAATGACTTCCTCTACATATTATCTCATTTTATTAGATTGATTTTCATAAGTTTTAATCACCCCAACTCAATGATACTAAATTTCATGACCCCTAACCTATAATAAATAAAAAAATATTAATAACAAAAAAATTGTTAACGATCAATATAATAATTTAAAATTTCATAATATACATACTAATGCCTCATGTCTTCCTGTCATGTGTTGATACCCTCTTCGTACAACATGTTGTGAATTTCCAATGAACATGCGGGAATGCCTCATGTACGAATGAAAATAATCTGCTTGATCACTTATGAATGGAGGTCGAAATATAATATACAATTTTGACGTTGTTCCCGTACATAGTGTGTGTAGTTAAACACATTTATATCCTCTTGTTTTATTTTGAATCTTCATCACACTTAAAATGATGTTCGAAAAATTGAGTACATGATCAAGAAATATGTTGTAAATAATCAAACTGTCTTACAACACGATTAATCATGTGTCCTTGCGATAAATTTCATAAATGAGTGACACATGTGTCATCCAAATAGATTGTCTTGACAGACACCACAAGACAATCTATTAATAACATCTTCTGAATAAGGTTGTCAAATAAATAATAAAAAATATAAGTAAGATAATTATTAATTTTTTTAAACAAAAAGAATAAAAATAAATATGTAAATTAATTAAAACGGTCTTGAACTTATATCAAAGTTAGCTAGCCATCACCGAAAACCTAGGGAAAAATTCTATTATGTATGAGGCAGGCCATGTCATACTTGTATGAGGCATTGTTTGATTGACAAATGGACATAGATGGGACCCATTTGTCAAGCTAATAAAGGAACATTTTTAAGTCTTCTTTGTAATTTTTTTTATTTTATGTCCCTTGCTCAATATTTTGTGTTTTAATTTTTTTAAAAATATGTTTTTCTTTTTTAAGATTATTTTAATCATATCTTTTAAGAATTTATTTGTTGATCTAATTAGTGTATACTATCCTTTTTTACGTACTGAGTTTTTATTTAAATTTTACAATCATTATATAAGTTTTTAGTTTATTATTTTAATCTTATTTTTTTATTTTATGCTATTTATTCTATTATAATAAATATTTATTTGAAATTTATTTTTTAGTTTATCAAATCAAGATATAATAGGTTTTCTAATCCTGAATATTATTTTTAAAAATCATAAATAAATTTTATAAAATTGCGAAAATTCTTTTAAGGAATAAACTATTAAAATTATTATTTATATTCATAATTTCTTAAGAAATGTGTAAGAAAAGTTAATAAACAAAATATTAATTAAATTACACTTACCTTGAATTTTAAGAATAAAATGTTGTATAAATTGACGAAAATAATATGTATTTATGTTGGTGTTTATGGATGTATTTCGATTTTGAATTCCATGATAATAGTATCAAAACTTATATAATTGTTTGTCAAGATCATTAATGTTCTTTCCGTTATATTTACTTTTGAAGAGTATTTGTGGATTGAATTGCTTTTCGATTATGAGATTGTTGAGAGAAAAATAAAAAGAACATATTCAATTTCTGGAAAAATTACCTGAACAAACAACATTAGTTTATATATTCACAATATTTCCCTTCTATTTTTTAAATATACAAAAATCCTTATTTTTTCCTAAATCTAAACTACCGGATACATTATTATATTAGAATCGTAAACAATTAAGTTTAACCCCTAAATTTACTCCTATATTTTTCCTCAATAACAAAACCCATTATATTCACTCCTAAAGTTTCTTCATCAATTTCTCAACCAGTTTATATTCCAAATTTTGAAATTTAAAATTGGCTTTGTCCGCCATATCCGTTCAACAAATTTTGAATAGATACTATCTTCTTCTTCAATTCTTTATTTTCATTCTTCTATTTGTTCTAATGTTTCATGGATCATCCGTCATTTAGTATTGGGATTACCCAAATAGTCACATCAAACACTAATCAAATCTCTGTTTATGAAGATCCAAAATTGATTGAATACGGGTCTAAGAGCTTGCATAATCTTCTAACAATGGCTAAGCAAAGTTTCAAGAAGTCTAATATAAAAAAAGCGGCACATGCAAAGACAACCAAGAAAAGGGGTAGAAAGCTTGCCATCGCCATATCCAGACCTCCATAGCCAGCGGTATGTATTTTTATTTTATTTATTTTTTTGCAATTTTTTTGGTCACATGCAATGAGTTTTGTGTGTTATTGGAAAAATCATTTTTAATTAAAAATATTTGTATATTGATAAGATTCTTCATTTGATACACAAAATCCTAAAATTTTTTACATTTTGTTTATTTCTTATGACTAATGTACCAATAAGTTAAAATGAAGAAAAATAAGTTATAAATGTTGATATTTATCATTAATTTATAAAATGTTGGCTTTGTGTATCACTTATCGGATATAGCATATAATGTTGGTTTTCATTTTATCAGATATAACATATTTGATAATGTTGTTGTTATCAAAAGTCTATGTAAGTTTAACGTTCAAATTATAGGATTTTATGTATGTTTCTAAACAACATAAATATCATTTTGATTGGTTTATATTCTGTAGTTACAATTATGTATCAAGTGCAATTTCATATTTTACGTATCATGTTAAAGCTTGTTGTTAATATTAAGTATCAATTTGACTGATATATAATGTGTAGTTAGAATATGTATCAAGTACAATTTTGCATTTTACGTATCCTTATAAGCTTTAAATTTTCTATTAAGTATCATTTTGACTGACTTATGATATGTAGTTAGAATTATGTATCAAGTACTTTTTTGCATTTTATGTATCATGTGAAAGCTTGTTGATTTGATTACTATCTTATGGTTCAATTATTTTAAATTAAGATGAATTATAGGCCTATAATGCTAGTTCATGAGATGTGATTTAGGTTATGAATTATAATGTGAAATTAGCCTATGTACCTTGTATCAAGTTGTGATCTAAAGATGAATTGTGTTATCGAGATGCAATTGGTCCGATTATCTTATTGGTTATTATTGTGTAATGATGTTACTCCCCAAGTTGGGTTGAGTTATGGGTTGATGGTTAGACCTTGGTGATAGACTATGGGGAAGACTTGGTAAGTCTTAGAATCTCTATCTTCACTTCCAATTCTGATTAATTGTTGTTAAGTCATGATATTACATTGGAGTATGCCTTATACTAGGATTATAGGGTGGTATGATGTTGAATTGAAATTCTTGACTATGTTATGAGGTTGATTAAGGTGTACGTATTATAAGGATGGTGAAAACTATCAATGTGCCTTAATATGTTATGAAATGCATGTTGCTTGACTGATATGACTTACTTGACTTTGCATTAAGTCCCTAAAGGGGTAAACTGACATGTTTTGATGAAAAGTCCCTTTTAGCATGTTTTGCTTGTGTATGTGCATAAGATCTCATACTTAGTACATGTGGAGTACCAACCCCATTTTCTTCCCTTTTCCCAAACATTTTAGGTTCCTGTCGTTGAAGATTTTTTGGAGGCGTCATTGTTGAAGGCTTGGAATCTTCCTTTCATCAAAGTAGGGTAGGTCCTCAACTCTCGAGGGCAATGTCATCCTCTAGCTTTGGATTTTGTTATGAGCTTATTGACTCTATCATTCCTTTCCTTGTTATTTGAATATTGTACTTTTGTACGACCTATACATGGTCTTGTTGAATTGATATAAGGGTTATGCCCATATTGTGATATTCGTTTAGATGGTATGAGATGATACAAACATTGAGACTATTTATCTACTATTATATATGTATGTTTAATAAAAGTAGAAGGCTATGTAACCTTCTTATATGAATGGTCTATGTATACTCGATATGAATATATTTTATGTGTATGTAGAGGCCTATGTAATCCTCCAAGTAGTGATAATTTAAGTTTTAAATTTTTCCTCATTTTCAACCTATGAATGTAATGACATGAAACTAAGAGGCTAGTCTTAGTCTTTCAAAAGGAAGACTATGCCGGTTACGTCTAAGCGGTAAACCCGGATGTGACAAAATCCATATTAAAAATAGTAGATAATCATAAATTCATATTATGCTTTTTAAATCATTTTTACAATTAATCCATGGCTAGATTGAAAGATAGAAATTTCCATAATGAAATCTCATGAAAACCTTTAAAGGAACTCCTTATATGAAAGATAAATAAGGATGGCGTATTAACATACCTAATTACATTATAATACCACGAAAACTTGAAGAAAAATCCATGAAAATCCATCCCCTAAGTTGTTCTGGAGCTTCATCTCTAATAGAGCTTTCTAGAGAGAGTTTGTTTTGAGATGGGAAGGTGAAATTTGAAGAATGAATTGGGATTGAGTTTTCATGTTATTAACTAACTTGAACTACCTAAAATAACCCATAATAAGCACCTATACTCTTTTTATAATGTGGGGTGAATTTCCCATTCACCCCATAAGTGACCAGCGTTCACCAAAAGAATTATACGCTTCCATCGACGGAGGAAAGTCGACGGACCGTTGGTTGGACGATGGCCCGTCCTGCACCTCTGTGGTTTTGGTCAAAGAGGTACATTTGGGGGCTTAATATCCCACACCTAGGTGTGGAGCGGCGACCCCCATCGACGGGGCATCGTTTGGTTCGTCGATTGGACATTGCCAAGGCAGTGTGCTGCTTGATTTTGGGTACTCCTCAATGACCCATAGGGTGGTCCTTGGGGAGTCTCTCCCGGACGTTTCGACTTTAACAGTGATACTATACATGTTAAGGGCCTTTCTTATAAATTTGAGCATCAAAAAACACGTACACATACCAAGGCACACTAGAACACACTAGCACGTCTCCAGGCTAAGTTTCGAAAGTATTGGACGTTCTTGGATATTTGACCTCCAAACCACTTCAAATCAATCATACATAATTTAAAACACTTCATTAACATGTTATTAGAATTTTAAGGCACATGTGAGGCTCTAGACACCTTAGTTCATTTTGTGGGTCCTTACAATATCCCCCATATGGGAACATTTATCCTCAAATGACACTTAGAACATTTAAAACACTTTCAAGGACTCAATGACCCATAGAGCAGCTCGCAACATTCAACATATCATCACATAGAAGTCAATACACCATACTTACAAGGAACACCAACTTTATACTATTATGCACTTAATCCAACACAAGCAAGTAAAAACTTCAATCACTCACTCCTTAATCAATCAAACATATAGGCTCTTCTCATGTTCATAGAAGGAACATATTTTTCCTAATCACAACATTGTTTTTAAATCTTATTTCATTAAGAGCTCATCATGAAACACCCTTTAAGTCACATATCGTCAGATTCAACATCACTCAAGAAGCAAACAAGTAACTCATACTCAATGCACATGGATCATGAGTAATATGGATCAACAAAGATTACTTATACTTTGAACATAATACCATTAAGGTCATACATAACATTACCATGTTTAGTTAGGTTTAAGGAGGAATGTCTTTCTTCTTAACATACACACAAGTTACCGTAAGGTTCATTTTAAAGAGAATTTCTCCACTTTTAACAAAGACATGCTCATACTTCTTTCCTACTGAAGTCAAAATGGTAAATCACACCACACACATCATAAAAGTAGAAAGTCATTTCACATAATTTTCAATTCCTAGCATGACACTAGTTTTCATAAGCATGCATCAATTAGGGAAATCGTACAATTCATGGGAACACACAAAGACATTGGCCAGACATACCATTACTTCTCAAGAGTGAGCCTATATTAACACTTTCCAAGTCATAAAAGTCACACATTTTAAAGACTCAATTTTCTCAATTAAATAATTCTCAAATTCTCATTTTGGGGTCTTAACACCACACATTATAGGTGACATCAAACATGCTCCTTATATTTTCTCATGAAGTCAAATGCATATTTTCCATATCAAGATACACGACAACATAAGGAAACATGAATTGATCAAAAATCCTTTTTGCATGCAACTAAGAGCCTTCAAAACATGCATAAAATAGTGTCATTTAAGACATGCATAACATATCGAGAACATGCAACTTATGATTATATGCAAGACTCCCATTATTAACAAGCTACTAGGAACTCTTTGGTTTCAAGCTTGAGTAAGAATAGAAGGAAAAGATAAGAATATCTACAACCTTACTACAACAACTTATCTCAATCTTAAGTGGACCTTAGCTCACCAAGCTTAACAACTAAGCACATCATCCCCCTCATGGAACCTAAGATTATGCACGCCTTTCATTAACATCACCTAAAAGTGATTCTCAACATAGAGAAGTTTAAGGGAACCTAACATAGAAACATCAAGGCACTCCATATCTTACCATCTAGGCAAATTATTCCCCACTTTGGGTTAGCCTAACAACATCATGCCCCTAAACACCAAGGTCAAGGCAAGTCAAAACCAAACCCTCATACTCCACACATAAGAAGGTTTGACATCATTGAGGGTTTTAGATCCTAATCTCATGTAATGGAGCCTACTAACTCTTTCATCAATAGGTACTACCTCAGGCATCATCATTTCTCTTAGCTTAACACCTAAAGGAAACTCATAGCAATTAACTAGGTCATACTACCTAACCACATGAGGCCCTAACTACACCATGAGTACCCAAGGTCATGGAACCTTTGGGCAAACACATAATTCCTACCTATTGATCAAAACCCTTTCTTATCTTTTTCCCGCTCTTAGAATAGGTTCATAAGGGAATTAATCAACTAGTAATAAGTGTTCTCCCATTAACTAGAATACTCCACAATCACCTTACAAGGTTCAACACCCATCTTCCCTCTGTTGGAGCAAGCCTATACAAAAGACTCAAATGCACATAAGAGCAACTATGAAGAATCACACACATTAAAGGGAAACATTTCAACCATTACACATATATAAAGTAAACATCCATCTTCATTACTATTTGCCACATTTCTCCAAAGCATTTCAAGCCTAAACCATAACATTACACTATCATCATACCAAATCATATAACAACTTATCATCCCAAAGGGGACTCCATTCAACTATACCAACTCTTAATAAGCTATAAGCATATCATATCATAGCTTCTCAACATAACATCTTATTTCTCATAAATCACGTATATAGAAATAAATGGCATCAAGTCAACACACTAAATTCACCCTCACATATACTCATCAATCCACAAAACCAAAAGTAAGCATTAAAACTCACCTTTTCTCCCTCAAGCATTGAGTTATCATCCCATCCAAGCAATCACATCTAAAAGACCACTAGACAAGAAAACATAAGAGAGAGATCATATAGAGTTAAGTTCTATGACTTAACACAAGAGTACTGAAGAAGCGAAACTCTATCGTCCTATAGAATCTCTGTCATAGATCTGTCACAACTCACCACCGATAAACGAGACTCTACTAGACGTGGCAATATGACTTTGGAACCTAAAACTACTTTTATAACGTCATGCTTTGTTACCACGTTTGTCATGACAGGGGAGCACCCTCTAGAAGTAGCATAGCATACTTGACCTCTCGAAGGTCTTATACTAGCCCATAGTCATCATTTATTGCATAGTCAAGGAAATTTAGTAGAAAATTCAAAACTTTTCATAACACATCATATCTAGAAATATTAGTTCATATAAATATAAATTAGGTCATAATACATAGTTATACTCTATGTCTCTTTTGTCATCTTAGCCTCAACATCAATAGAGTAGAACAGGGACACGACCCTTAACAACATAAAATAATAATCTAGCTATTACATAAACTTTAAGAATAACTTGACATAGGAAATCCTTGAATCATAAGGATCCCTTTCTTCAGCTTGGGAAACATATATCAATCCCTTCACCTTAAGAGACATCCTCTAGTCATCCATCACTTTTTGTAAAAAGATAAAGAAGAATTGTATTCGTACAAGAATGCGCTAAGTATGGAAACCATGAAAAACATGTATTTCAAGAGGATATTTTTCTTAGAAATCATGTTTTATGCCTTTTTAAAGAATCATCATAAACATTGGAACAATTACACAAAATAACTCACAGAATTCATATAAGTATAGACACAATTCATGGAAACACACCAAGTCACTTACACTACACGTAAAGCACATCAATCATGTTCATAACATTATCGTCTTTTACGTTAATTCATTAACCCCTAAGTAACCCTCAAGTAGTACTTGGTGCAATGCATGAATAGTGTCCTATCCACCACCCACACTCAAGCATCACCTTAAGGTCACCAACGTGAACATTCATATAACCTTCATTTACTTAAACACATACTTCATAGGCACATAACGTATCATAATACCTATACTTCACATATGACCCAACATAGTACATGAACCATATCTAAGACCCATACCAACATAACATACTAGTCAAGACTATAAATACCATCACAATGAGGCACTAGTAGACAAATGCATACTTGGACATCATTTCATTAACACACCATGAGACCTTACTCATAATCCCAATCTAAGCTTACCAGTGCAATGTACATATGAAGCCCCATAACCTCACACATACTAAGTATACTCACAAAGAGACCACAAGAACATCACATACTTCATACATCAACATGAAAACTTTGGTCAACTACATCCATATCAAGTAACACCTTCATCATATGGAAATTAAGACCAACATAATGCATTAAGGTAAGACCTTCATCATATAGACTCAAAAGGATCCATACTATGCATATTATCATAACAAGTAAGCCAATATCATAATGTCATGCATAGGTAAGTGTTATACTCTCACCTACACTAAGTAATTTCCCTTAGGTTATCCTAGATAGGGTTCATTGCGTTACTTCCATTGCCCATTTTACATTAGGGAAACCCTAGACTTAACCGAATTAGGACCATGTGAGCTAAATATGGAATCTGGTGTCATGGAATCCACATCGAAAAGAGGTGCTCTACTTGCCAAGGTAGAATATTAACATCATTATCACATATTAGGTTGATCCACATGCTAGGCTTTATAGGGGCAACATAGTTAAGAAACTAGGAGATGTAGATTAAAATCCTCTTTATGCCCTTAAACATTGTAGTTTCCACCTCATGAGGACATTCGGTGAACATGCCTTCCCTCATCAGGAAAGGGCACCCCTCATTTGTCAAGTTCACTCTGTGCTAAGCTAAGTTACCTTTTTGAAAATCCTTTATTAACATATTTTATAAAAATAGGCTTTAGGAGATTTACTCCTCATATGCAAAGCTCATAGGTTATATATGAGAATTGTCCTTTCATCAATCTAACTCACGTGAGAATATCCTTTCACATACACATAGCATATCCAGTTTATAGTACAATAGAGCTAACCTTTCATAATACCTACTTTACTAGATTATCATAACATGCTTCATTCATGCATTCATGTGTGTGTATGTGTACTTACATGAGGAAACTTTCGCATAAACACATTTAGACACTACACATATTCATACTTCATTATATCAAAATCTTGACATCATAACATATACTTCATATTCATAACTTAATCATGCATTTATATTCATGTACATAAAGAACTTACCTTAGGAACTATCCTCTCAAGGTACACATGTGCAATGTATAGGTAAATTCTCATACCCTTACCCATGCTAGTCCACCTATCAAGTCTTTATAGTCAAGATACCTTTTCATACTTTCATGAACATATAATTTACATGCATAGTAGTAGACATTAGTGCATATGATAACTATCCTTTCATTAGTCACTATGAATCATAGTAGTAGACATTAGTGCATATGAGAACTATCCTTTCATTAGTCACTATGAATCTATCCTACTCATAGACATGCATGAGGTGTGAGTGTGTGTACATTGGTCAACATGATCACATAATGACAATTAACACATTATTGAGGCAGTCACACTCCAAGGATCATAATACACATTCATCGATAGACCACACACCACATTATAAAAAAAACTGAAAGTAAAATATGAAAAAATGAAACCTAGTTAATCAACCACAAACAAATTTATTGATAACACTTCTCTCTTCACCCCTTTTGATTTTTAAAAGAAGGAGAGAAATCTTAAATCTATCCAAAACCCACTTATTCTCTCGAATTCCCAAATCACATCCAAGTTCATCCTCTCCAAATTGTCACAAACTTCGAGGAGGAAAACTAGGGTTTAAGCTTAAAATTTCCTTTTTCCTCCATTACTCTTTAGGCGTAGATCATCAAGGTATGTGGTCCTTCACCATTTGATTTCATTAATCCAATAGGTCCCAAAGTATTTCTAAGTTTCCCATTCAATTTCATGTATTTCATGTGATCTTCATGGTCTAAATTGATGTTAATTAATTATTCAATTCCAATATTCCTATGCATGTTTTGATTAAATTATATGATTTCCAATTGATTTCTATAAGTTCCTTGCACACTCATGATTTTCACTATTAATTTAGGATGATACACATTTATGAAGATGTGAATTTATGAATGCATGAACATGGTTCATGAAAGTTTATGCATAGTCTATGAAAATAATATTTTGTTATCTAAGGTTTAAATAGCATAAGAATATGACACAATTATGCATTTTGGACAATAATTGTTGAGTTAAAAAAGGTGTCCAAATAGTTTATATATTTCACTCATTACCTATCATGAGGGGAAAATGATAATAAAAATTATAAGAATGGCCGACCAAGTCATTACATGGATATAGTATTCAATTTAGATCTAATTAAAAAGGGAAATCAATTGACTTCCTATTTATATAGGGAAAAGGATCAATATGCCCCTAAACTATTCGAAAAGGTTTAGATATATCTCATTTAAAGTTTGACTCACTCATGCCCCCGCCGTCCAACTTCTGTCAAAATATGCCCTTATGGGTGTTACTTGGTATGTTGGACATATCCAACTCATTTTTCATTTCTTTAAATATCATATGGAACGGTCATGTCATTTTGACCTTACAACATGATATTTATATGAAATTGGAAAGGGGTCAATTATGCCTTTAATAAATTAGGACCTATAAACACCTAATCCCACTCATAGATCAACCCCATTTTAAATAAACTATTTGTACCATTTTCAACAATTTTGTTTGATTTTTATTTTTTGGGGGTAAATCTCGAAAATAAGTAATTGGTTGATAAAAAAAGGAAAACATGAAAAACAAATTAACACTAAAATTTCACAAATGAATATAGTAACCTTAAAATCAATAATTTCAATAATTTTTTAAATTTTTTTTATTTTTTTTGGGTAAATTCCGAAAATGAGTAATTCATTATAAAAAATATGAAAAGTTTAAAAAAATATAAAATTAATGCCAAAAATTCACAAATAAATATATTGACCTTAAATTCAACAATTTCAACTATTTTTTTATTTTGATATTTTGGACGAATCACGAAAATGTTTAAGTTATTAATAAACAAAGGAAATATATGAAAAAATATATAAAATTTATGTCAAATATTCAAAAATAAATATAGTAACCCTTAATTCAATAATTTCAACACTTTCGTTTAATTTTATTTGTCTTAGTAAATCTCGAAAATGAGTATTAAAAAAAGTATATGAAAAAACTATAAAATTAACGCCAAAAAATTCACAAATAAATTATTAACCTTAAACTCAAATTTTTCGATAAATTTTTTAATTTTATATTTTGTATTTTTTTATTTTTTAGTTTTTATTCATCAATTACTGAGTTTTGGGATTTATCAAAAAAATAAAAAAAATATTTATTGAAATTGTTCAATTTAAGGTTACTATTTTTATTTTTCAGTTTTTGGCGTAAATTTTAATTTTTTTCATATTTTTCCTAATTTTTATTAATAAATTACTCATTTTCGAGATTTGCCAAAAAATAAAAATTTAAAATAAATGTTGATATTGTTGAATTTAAGGTTACTATATTTATTTGTGAACTTTGGAGTTAATTTTGAATTTATTTTCATATTTTTTATATTTTTTATTAATCAATTGTTCATATTAGGAATTTATCGAAAAGAAATAAAATTAAACAAAAGTTGAACACGATTCAGATAGTTTATTTAAAAGGGGGTTGATTTATGGGTCGGATTAGGTGTTTTTTTGTTCGAATTTTTCAGGATCATTATTGATCCCTATCCATTTTCATATAAATGTTTTGTAGTAAGGTCAAAATGACATGACAATTTCATGTGACATTTACTGAAATGAAAAATGAGTTGGATATGTCCAGTATACCAACTAACAACCATAAGGGCATATCTGGGTCAAAAGTTGAATGACAAGTATATGAGTGATCCAAACTTTAAATGAGGATATATTCAAACCTTTTCGAATAATTTATTGGCATATATGACCCTTTCCCATTTATGTAAGAACAAAAGCATCTACATATGTTACTTACAACTACCTATTTGATTGGAAGCTTGTCTATTTGAAAGCTTGTCTAATTGTAAATTAAACTTATTCAATAAATTGTGTTATGAAAATCTACAACACGGTATTTTTATAACAATCTTCATCATGGTGTTGTGCTGGTTGAATTTCTAGAAATTAACTTCATAATTTTCATACATTTTAGCAGATCATCAAAATCAAGGACGGTAAAAGAAAATTGATTATTATTTTTCTAACAAAATCATACCATTATATTCCACAAAGTGGGTCCATAGAGAGTAGAGTGTACCTTTACCTCAAGGGTAGGGAGGAATTTATTATAGATCCTCAACTTAAAAAGAACAATCTAGAATAAAAATAGAAGTACAATAGAAACATATAATATATAGTACGCAGTAGAGTAGAAAATATAACAAATAATATGCTAATCATGTACACGGAATCAAACGATAATAACATAAGTCGAAAGACAAGAAACTACAAGAAAAATAACATGATTACTAATATGAACATACAACAAGAAACATATTGCTTCCTGCATAACCTACTATGCCCTAATCTAAGATCTCCACACCCTTGTATATAAAGACATGTCCTCAATAAGCTACAATTTTTTCATGCATCATTTTATCTCCACACTCAATACTTCTCTGATCTACCCATGGCTCCCCTGAAACCATCCAACCTCATTTGTAGCTTCTCTTTTTCACGTGCCCCAATTGTCCACGTCGTATTTTTTACTAAATCAACTCCCACCTTTTTTTTAGATATTTTCATTTCTAATCTTATCTTACCTACTATGCTCACAAATTCATAAGAACATCATCATTTCTACAACTTTCAACATCTGAATGTGAGCCATAAAACATAATTGGTGTACCCGTCAAACTATAGCACTTGCCTTTATGTTTTGGTGAAACCTTATTATGCTTTTAATAAAAATTATCTGCATAATAGTTGTAAATTTGTAAAAAGAAAGTCCTAAATTTATGTAATTACGATATGTAGACTTTTATGCTTTTTCCTATGACATCGTAAAGCAAAAGGGAGGAAAGAGAAAAATAATAATTTCTCCATTTCACAAAGAATAAACTGGTTTGATGTGATACGAAAGTTATTAATATAAAGAGAACTTTTGAATCTTGTGTTCCTAAAATAAAATTAGGTCAAATATACAAAATTATTCTTTGATCTTGTGGCCTTAAACATGCCATGTAAAAATATAAAATTATAATATTATCAAAAAAAAGAACGAATCAATATTTTTTACACAGACTAAAAAAAAAAAGTCATTCTTTTTTAAATGGAGAAAGTGAAAAAAAGAGAAAAGGCGCCAAGAAGCGCAAGTTAAGTGGGTATGGTGCAGGATAATAAAGAAGTCAACATATTTCCACAATTTTCAGAATTCATTAACGCCAAACCAAAATGAACGGTTCGCTGTGGACATTTCACAAAACAAAATATTTATGGTAAAAAAACTAACAAAAAATCCTACATTGTTCCAGCTCCATCCTTTTCCTCTTTATTTTCAATTTCCTCCTCCATTGTGAGAACAAATTCATACCAGAAATAAGTCCAAAAGCTGATTCTAAGCAACCCTAAATGGGGTTTTTGATGGTGATTTTAAAATAAGAGGTAAATTGATTGATAAAATGACGGCATCCTTATTTTGCAATTTCCAGATAACTCAATGATCTTTTCATTTGTTTCATTCCTCTCTTCTTTAATTTCCTTTCCAAAATAATTTCTTTTTATTTCATTTATTTAACCATCTTCTTGCAACTTTATAGGTTCTTTAAACATTGTTATTCTCTTCAATTAATTTAGTAATAAATACATTTCTCATTTGGCTAGATTCTTTTTGATGAAATAGGTTAGAACAATGAGGAATATGATTACAAATATCTGACCCAAATGAAACTGAGTGATTCTTTTTTTGTTACTATGGAGGAAATTTCTTTCCATAGTATTTGGGGGTGTGGATGTATTGATTTTTAGTCACCAATTATGAATAAAACTAACTTATATAATGCTGCTCAATTTGGGCATTAGTGGAATTATCTTTTTCCATGTGACCCTTTATTTGTTCATGTATAAATTGTGGTTGATTCTGTTTCCAAGAGGTATTAATTTGGGTTGTTATTGTTTGTTTGTTTGTTTTTTTATATAAGATAACCTTTGATGATTTCTTTTGAAGTGAAATGGATTAGCTGACATTGGAGGATTGATTTAGGAAGCTACGTTATCATTGAAATTAATAAAACACAATTTTATGAAATTTGAAGGGATCGAACAATGTTGTCTAAAGGTGAACATCAATCGGTTCCACTGTCTGTATTGCTGAAGCGGGAACATGCCCAAGAAAAGATTGAAAGACCCGATATTTCTCATGGTCAAGCTAATCAGATCAAGAAAGGAGAAGACTTCACCTTCCTCAAGCCTGAATGCCAACGGGTTTTGGGAGATGAAGTCACTAACTTTTCGGTTTTTGGGGTACGTTCTTATGTTTTAAGAGATGTGTTTATTTTCTATAGATTTATCGTATTGGATGTTATCTTTAATATTCTCAGAGCATTTTTTTATCAGCTAATGTTGTCATCCTTTTCTTAGGTTAACAATTTGTTATATTGAGCCATAAATTTCATGTTGACTTTGATAGATATGTTATGTAGTATCCTATATGTTTGAGAAAACTAGTCATGGTGCAAACATTTGATGTTTTCTCCTTTTCCTTTTTTTTTTTGAATTATTTTCTATCAAGAATCAACAATTATATCAAGAGATCGGAGAAACATTTTAGTTTTCCTTTTAAAATTTATGCACGGAAGATGTAATTATAGCAACAGTACACTGTTTTGTTACATTTTCACCTAGAAATTTTGCATGTTTGACCATTAAAATCTCGTCTTGAAAAAATGTTACACATATGTAGTCATACGTCCTCTTTTTGGTATTAATATAATTGTTGTCATTGATACATATTTTTTTTCATTCCTTTTATAGTTATTTGATGGACACAATGGGTCGGCAGCCGCTATATATACTAAAGAGAATCTATTGCAGAATGTATTGAGTGCTATTCCCGCAGACCTCAATAGATATGAGTGGATTGCAGCATTGCCTAGGGCTTTGGTTGCAGGATTCGTCAAGACAGACAAAGAATTCCAAGAAAAAGGTAATAGTTTTTTCTATATATAAGGGAGATATTATAAAATCGTAACATGAAGTTTCTGTGATGTTACGACACAAAAAAAGGAGATCACAATAACACCTAAATCTTACCAAAAGGTATGTCAACCATTATTCCAAAACAAACGACAATGGGCCTACGTAGAATATATCATTGAATTTCAAACTTGATCAATTTTAACAAATAACACTTGAGATTTTTCAGAAGAAGAAGAGTAAGAACTTAATAATATTGTAGTTTTAAAAGTGTGAAGAAACCCCTCTACTTATAGCTACCACATTGTAGAATCAATAGGTGTTAATTGTGTCTTATCTGAAAAGTTACAACCTTTCGAAAAAATCATTGTTATCAGAAAAGTCACAACCCTTTGAAAAAGACACAACTCATCAGAAAAGGCATAACCCTTTCGAAAAGTCACAACCTTAAAAAAATCACAATCCTTCGGAAAAGTCACAACTCATTGAGAAAAGTCAAAGCCCATCAAAAGAGTCACAACCCTTTGGAAATGTTTCAACTCATTGAAAAAGTCGCAATCCGTTGATTTGAAAAGTTATCTACTTTCAATATAATAAATTAATAAATAAAATAAATTGACTATTTCTAAATAGGGATATATAGTAATTCAACGTTTAATTTTGGGAATTCACGCTTTCAAGGTAGTGTAAATAAATATAGATAGATATGACCCTTGAACAAGGACAAAATACAAAATCAAACAAAAAATATGGTGGGTGCTGCTAAAAAACTACTACAAAAGATTGTGTACTGACTTGGTATATACCAGAAATACACATTGGCTCGAAATATAAAATACTAGTCATAAGTATACATAAAAAGAATAGTAAACTATGAATGCAACTAAGCTAACCCCCAATCTCTAAAATGTCAGCTACATTAGCACAAGGATCAATGAAACTGACTAGCGCTCACATATACATCAACAAAAAAAGTGTATAGTACATTATGAGTATCAAAACAACATGTACTGAGTTGGCTTCATAAATTGACTACGCTTGCGATTGCAGTAACATAATAAAAAGTAAGTAAACAATAGGGTAATAAGGCAAAAATAAAGGAATAGCTAGTCCTTTGTCATAATAATTCTACTAAACATAAATGGAAAAAGCAATAAAGTCATATAAACTTAATTAAACCTCCATAAGTCAAGAAGATACAAACAAAGACATGCAATAACAACTAAACAATTAATAACATGGACAAACCCCCGTAAACCCATCAAGTACTCACAAAGCTAGTTCAAGTCTCAACTCAAAAATGACCACAAAAACCGTCCCAAAATTTGGAATTGAGAGAAAAATTAGAATCTGACATTGTGATAACATTGGGTGGTTGCATTTACCAGAATCTTACATTAGAAAATCATGTCCTTCCCAAAATATTACATTGGAATCCTTAAAATAACCTAGTACACAAAAATCTTATATTGAAAAAGTTAGTCCTTTGCGAAATCAAAGCCTTATTAGAACCTAGCACATCACAAAATCTTATATTAGAACTGCTAATCCTTTGCAAACTTTTACATTGGAAAACCATGGAAACCTAAGTAAATCTTAGAATCTTACATCAGAATGAATAAACAATAACCTAGCAGCTCACGAAATATTACTTGGATCAGTTGTATAGAACTCTAGCATATCCTGGAATCTTACATCGTAACAGAGACAATACTAATTAGCCTCTCTCGAAATCACACCTTGGGCCAGGTGTCTTATAGAATGGACTAGGGTCTTTAATGAGTCTTGGTAGTTATCTTACCATAACTAGGCACTCGGACATACTAGTAGGTCTATCCAAAATTCATAACCCGTTAAAAAAGTTATATCCAGGCCAATCCATTTTAGAAGGCATCCCTACATGCTAGAGAAGCTAACATCTAAGGAAATACTAGAAAACCTACGTTAAGGATCCATAACATCCATAGTAAGGTTATTTGAGATTATTCACAATTCACGAGAAAAAATATAAGATCAACTACTCATGATTAACCTAATAATTCCTGATAAAATTACAACAATGCAAAATCAATCAAATCATAATAAAAACAAGAACTGATGCTAAATACCAACCTAACATTTAGAAAATTCTATTTGAGGATAATCAACAACAAGGTTTAAGGATAGTAATTTGTTGCCTACCTCATGACAAACATGTGCACTCCAAACCTCCAAATCAATATTTTCCCTTTTGAGGTACCTCCTAACGATGTTTAACTATAAAAATAGTGTTTTTGATGTCTATAGAATCATTTTGACAACCATACTTCAACAAATAATTTTTGGTCTAAAATTGAGACAAAATGGCAATGGTGGAACCGCACAAGGAATCAACAATTGACTCCATTAATAGGTCCCAACAAGCAAGGGAATTGTGTGTAAAAATGGGCATAATTCGAAAAACACTTTAGAATGGTCCAACAAGCAACAAGCTTCACAATAACCATTAATAACTAAATTTGACAATTTAAATCATAACTTACGAGTTTAAGAGTGTGAATAGTGACCGTAATGACCTCCCCACACTGATCCTAGCTCTAATTAGAAATACAACAAAAATTACCACCAATAGATCTCTCGAATCTTCTAGTGATAATCACAAAAGCGGGCAAGTGGCTGTTGAAGCAGCCAAATCATAGTTAGTCGGCTACTGCGTAGGAGGTCATGGTTCTCTAAAGAATCTACGATTAAATCAATCATGGGCTGGTAAAATGATTATCGCTAAACCGGTCGCATCAGCAAAAGTTAAAATGAAATCCTTTTCTAATGCATCCTCAGGATTTCTTTGGAACCTCGTACAGATAAGTAAATTATGATAACACACAAAATTCAATGTTTTGAATTGAACGAATATATCAAAACTACCATTTTAGGTTGCATTGACGAAGAGTGGGTCCTACACCCAAGGCTCCATTTTTGTATAAAAGCCACAAGGTAGCTCATAAGGAGTATGGAAGTCTTGAGACTCAAATCAGAAGTCTATTTTTAGTAAAATCAATGTGACAGGCTAACTAAACAATCATTGATTGCACTCTAAAGTTCTTTACCTAAAGTTTTGACCAAAATGAATTGTTTCAAGTTCAAAAGTTCCAAAATAGAAAAATTGTCATCAAAGACAAAAGAATGATTCAGTGACCAAACAATCAATCCCAGCAAGTCATATATGACTTGGGCCTCTATAGTAAAGCTCTAAATGATAAATATATTTTAAAACATAGAACGTGACCTTAATGGTCATTACAATATCCACTACAAAGGACTTTCTACTTCAAAATTAAATAGTTAAGAAGTACTTGAAGACTCGAATAGATGGAGATGTTGCACTTTAAAGTAATTATTAATCTCCTAGGTAGCCTTTCGACTGGATGGTGTCTCCAGTGAACCTTAACCAGAAGAATATCTCTCGATCACAACAACCTAACGTCCTTATCCATGATAACAACTAGCTCCTCCACAAAGTTCAAACAATCATCTAGCTCGACTTAGTCATACTAAAGCACGTGGGACTTGTCAAAAACATATCTATAAAGTATCGACACATGGAAAACTAGATTAAGAAATGAAAAGGCAAGTGGCAAGACCAACTCATAAACAACACCTGTTGAAGGATCTCAAAAGGCTCAATATACATGGGGCTAATCTTTCCCCTCCTCTCACATCACACTATGCACTTCAAAAGTGAGACTTAAAAGAATATAAGATTACCAACATCAAAACTGAAGGGATAAAGCCTACAGTCAGCATAGTTCTTCTACTTTCTCTCAAATTCTCGTAGTCTGTCTTGAATAACTTGAATTCAAGCTAAAGCATCCTCAAACAAGTCTGTACCATGAGGCCTAGAATCAAAAGTGTCAAACCAACCAACCGGAGATAGACAATTCCTACCATACAAGACCTCGAGCGGGCCATCTTAATACTTGAATGGTAGTTGTTACTATAAACAACTTTGTCAAAGCTAAAAATGAACACACAATTTCAAAGCATATTCTCCAAAATATGAATAGTCCACTTTTATTGCCCATATGTCTATGGGTTAAATTTTGTGCTAAGATCAACTTAAGTACCCAAATCATCCTAAAGTGCCCTCTAGGAGCTGGGATTTGACTAAGAACATCTATCATAGATAAAAGACATTTTACCCTATTAAAACAAACAATGTCTTTCCATGGTTATGAGCCAACCACTTGACTTTGAAGGAAGACTGGATGTGAAAGAAATTACTCAATTTTGTCAATCGATCCACCATGACATAAATTCAATCAACAACGCAAGAAGTTTATGGCAATCCCACAAATAATTTCATAGTGATAAGTTCCAAATTCCAGTCAGTAATGGGTAATCTCTAAACTCACCGCCATGCCTCAAGTGCTTAGCCTTTACCTACATACAACATAGACATTAAGCTAAAAAGATTGTTGTATTCCTCTTCTTACCACTTCATCAATAATTTTTCCTTACTTGTTTATACATCTTGGTCGTGCCAGGATGAATAGAATATTTGGAGTTGTGAGCCTCCTAAACTATCATCCGAATCACATCTCCAACTCGAGGAACACAAATACAATAGATAAATGTCAAACACCGTGTGAGTCTAAGGTTACCTCACTAGCAACATTGCTCAAAACTTGATCACCAATTTCCCTTAAACCCTCATCCTCAGATTTCCAACCATGAATAAGCTCAAATAGGGTGGAGTGAGCACCGCTACAAGCTAGAACTCGATTGGGGTTAGAGATATAAGCCTAACCAATCTATTGGCTAAGTGTTGGATGTCCAACGCCAAGGGTCTCTTTAAAATATAAAAGAAGGATAGACTCCCTGTACTCACTACCTTCTGTCTCAAGGCATCTGCCACCATATACCTTGCCCCGATGGTATAGAATTGAAAGATTTTAGTCCTTTAGAAGTTCAATCCACCTTTGCTGGCTCAAATTAAGGTTCTTCTGTCTCAAAATAAACTAAAGACTGCAATGATTTGTGAAGATCTGATAATTAGCTTTATCTGAGTAAAGCTTAAAAATCTTTATAGTGAAAAAAATAGTTGCCAACTCCAAATCATGAGTATGGGAGTTGTGCTCATGCACCATAAGTTGCCTTGATGCATATTATATAACATGTCCATGATACATCAGAGCGAAACTGAACGACATTAGATGCATCACAATATACCATAAAACCCTCATCCTCAAATGGAAGAGTCAAAATAGGAGCTATGCTACTCATTTTCTTAAGCTCTAGAAATCTTGCCTCTCTTGTTTGACCACTCAAAAAAAATTCAAGTGTAGTTAGATTAGTCAATGGTGCATCTATAGATGAGCCTAGCGCAACCACGGATTGACCCAATCTTCTTTGGGTTTACCATAATTCAATGTTTCGATACCACGTGCACCAAGTTGACTCCAGTCTCAAGAAATAACTCACACTGTGAGAAATTGTCATAAACTCGTTGATCTCTCAATGTCTATAACATAATCCTCAAATACTGCTCATACTCCTTTTGCTCCTTGAGTAGAAAATAATATTATTGATGAACACAATACGAGAGGATTTTATATAAGGCCTATAAACATGTTTCATCAAGTCGATAAATATCATTGGGCTATTTCTCAACTAAAAAAGATATCATTAGGAACTCATAATAGTCGTAACGTGCATTAAAAGTTGTCATGGGTATGTCCTCTTCCTTTATATAAAACTATGATAACTAGATCCCAAGTCGATCTAATAAAACAATGTGGCAACATAAAGCTAATCAAATAAGTCATCGATACGAGGCATATGATACTTATTCTTCATTGTCACCCCATTTAGTTGCATGTAATCACTAACTAAATGCATAAAACTATCTTTCTTATTCAAAAACAAAATGGGATCACCCCTAAGTGAGACACTAGGTTTAGTAAAATCCTTACACAATATATTTCAAAGCTAAATATTTAGTTCCTTATGCTCAATAGGTGTCGTACGACAGGGTGGAATGGAAATGGGATGAGTGCTCGACTCTACATCAATAGTAAAATAAATATCACATTCAATAAGAAGGCCAAGTAATTGCGTAGGAAAGATGTTCAAACTCACACACAATATGGATAGAATCAACTATATGGACCTCCCTACTAACATCATGTACATAACCCAAATAGGTTAGGCGCTCATTGTATACAAATCTATGAGACCGAATATATGATATAATCCCAATTGATGTGCGCTACATAGATCCTACCACACAAATTGAGGCATACAAGGCATGACTAAGTTAATAGTCGTGGCAAAACAATCTAGGACTGCATAATAGGGGAATAATCAGTCCATTCCAAGAATAACATCAAAATCTAACATATTAAGTTCATATCATATGTATCACTCTTGGATCGTCACCATAATAGCACATCAAACCTGATAACCTATTAAAGAATCACCCATAAAAGTCGATACATTCGATGAAACTGAGAAAAGGTTTAGAATGAAACTACAATCAATGAGTAAAAGAAATCGACACATAAAAACATGTAGATACTTGATCAAATAAGGCAAAGGCCCATTTATGTCATACTAAGATCGTACCTACACTAACTAAATCTTAGGTTTCAGCCTACAACCAAGCAAGAAATTCATAGACATGACCATGCCCACCCCTGGACTCGGCTTCAGCTTTACCATATTTTATGCTTATTTACACACATATTCGAGTAATCTAGACCACCCCTACAAACCTAACATCCTTCTCCACTTGGGGCGGTACAAGTCTATGCTTGGGGTGATCTCTAGCAAAGTGCCTGACATCACCACAATCAAAGCAAACTTTATTACTCTAAGGTCAAGGTGGAAGATTGTTTGATCCACCCTGGCCTGAATTTAACGGAAGGACTGTAACTGTTCATCAAATAATGCCCTATTGTATAACCTTCAGATTGATAAGGATGCCGACTTCTGTCAGAGAAACTTCTACCACATGATTGCGAACTACTATAGTTGCGCTAGAAGTGAGTTCTCTTATTACTTTCCATACGAAACTCACAATGGAGTTCCTCTAAGTATGAGTATTTGTAACTACATCTAAAAGTAATTTAGCCAACGATAAAAAGGAGTTTGTATAAATCCAAAGCAGAATCCTCCAACAAAACGCCAAACCCTTTCCTTCTTTGTAGGCAAAATCATAGTAGATGCCTAGAGAGCTCATGAAGATGGGTCACATACTCTAGTTCTAACATGGAGCCCTGCTCTAGTGTAGTAAGTAGGTCTCTCAATCTATCGAAGATGCTACATGGTATAAAATTGGTCTAGAAGACCATATAAAATTTCCTCCAAGTTAAAGGAAGAGATCCTACTAGGATACACTCAATGAATGTATGCCACCATAGTTGGAGTGGCTTTCTAACTGATATGCTCTACAATGGACCATTTGGACTCAACAAAACCTACAAATACAACCTCTCACGACAGATAATCAAGAACTTGAAAGCATCTTCTCTTGTAGCCTCTAAAAACCTTGGACGAGAAAATCTCAAGAACCTTCCCAACACCTTCTATTCCTCTACTATCACGGCGGCCTCAAGTATCATAGGCTGAGCAACAACATGTGTTGGTAATACCTCTACATTGGGAGATAGAATGGAAGGCTTCACTGCTGGACCCATTTGATCATGCCCCATACCATATCATTGCTAATAGCTAAGTGATGGCAATTTGAAGTCCCAACGCCATTGTAGGACTATGTGACAATTAGTTTGGTCTCTGCCCCATCGAGTGATAAGGAATAGGCACATGTTGTGGATCAATAACCAGATCAAGAGTGACCTCTCTAGATCTATCCAGAGCTTGTGCAATAGCTCGTGCACAAACTCAAGGTCAACCTTAGCCCTACCCCATCAAGGGCTCAACCTACTGGCTGAGAAGCATTGTACCTAGCGCTGACACCTTTCATAAGCACCATCTATGAAAGGTTGAAACAAATGAGAATTTCAGATACCGACAGGAGTAAGAACACACTATGGAATCAAAAGAAAGATTCTCCCTAAAGATGTACTAGATCCTCTCAAAGATAGGTTATAGGCATGTCCATACCAATCTACGGGACACTAATAGATATTATCCTTGGACCAACTACGTCACTGAACCTGAAACTCTGATACCAACATTTCACGATCCAAAACAAGGGTTATGAGGACACATACTAAATTCCACTAGTAAGTCAACCATTATATTGGGACAAATGATAATGGGCCTAAGAAGAGGATAAGTAGATAAAAGCATAATAAGATCATTTAAACAACAAAAATAAAAAGTAAAATTATATATATATATATATATATATATATATGTATGTATGTATGTATATATATATGTATATGTATATGTATATATAACTCGAACTAAGAAAAAAGTAAAAGATCCATCCCAAAACTTAATGGATGCTAATGCGAATCTAATACAATAAATCAAGTGCAAAATAAATCAAGTGCAAAATAGACATATACAAGAGATATACACGCTATCTAAAGATACAAAAGACTAGTCATAAATATACAGAAAGATATGGGACAATCACGAAAAATATTAAGCTCACTCTTAACCTGTAGAACATAAGTTGAAACACCACAAGGATCAACAGGCCGTCTAGCGCTTGGATCTGCGTCAAGGAAAAAAGATGTCAAGTATAGTATGGGTACCAATAAAACGGATACGTAATAAGCATCATAGGACCATCAAGCTTGTGATTGAAAACATAATAGCAAGTGTGTAAATAATGTGGTAATAATGCAAAAGTAAAGACATGGCTATCCTGAATCGTAACAAGGCTATGACTGTAAATGGAGAAAGAAATAAAGTTCTATAAGCCTAACAGGACCCCTACAAGACCTAAAGTTACAAACATAGGGATAATAGTAAAATTAAACAATTAATAATCTGGTAAATACCTCACAAACCTGATGGGTACAGACAAGAGCTACACTACAAGCCTCAACTCAAAAATAATCATGAACACCAGCCCAGAATCTGAAATTGTTATAACAGTAGGAAACATAGCATCTCTCGGAATATTACATCGACATAGCGATTCCTTCCCAGAATCTTACATCTGAACATATTGCGAGAACCTAGGACACCACATAATCTTATATCGAAATAGCTATTTCTTCTCAGAATCTTACATTAGAAAGCCTTATTAAAAACCTAGCACATCCTGGAAACATACACCATAATAGCTTGCCTTCCTAGAATCTTACTTTGGAAAGCCTTAAAAACCAATTCGCTCCTAGTATCTTACGGGAATGACTACATATAAACCTAGTAGCTACAAAAATCTTATGTGAGATCGGATGTACATAAAACTAGCATATCTCATAATCTTACATCAGAATAGCGAGAACACTAACTAGCCACTCCCAAAATCTTGTGACCCAAACCAAAGGTCCATCTAGACTAAAAGTTGATATTAATGAGCAAACGGAACCATCAAAATTGCATTTTAAGGTCGTTTACCTAAAATATTTGACCAAACTCAACCATTCAAAATTTAGAATATCTAAATCATAAAAACTTGCATAAATATCAAATGAACTATCTAGTGATCAAATTATCAGTTATGGTAAGTCGTAAATGACTCGGGCCGCTATAGGATTTCCGTCAACACCAAATATACTGAAAAAGAGAGAAAACGACCTAAAGGGTCATTACACATGAAAATATAAATGATAGAAGAAACCTTTTCATTTAGATCATAAAGTATTATTGTGTGTACTTGATTATTATAACATTGTTTGTATTGCTTCTAAACAATTTGATTTGAACCTATCACTCAAGTAATGAATCTATGGGTTTTGATTTAACTTGAAATGACCTATTGGAAGTTCTATTAAAGTACCTTTTCTGTTGGATATCATGATTCTAAGAGGCAAGTCATTGAATAAGACTTTAAACTTGTTTGTTAGGACCGGAAATAAACAGGTGTAAATCAGAAACTAGCAAAGCAAACCTCAAAAGACCACGAGTAAGAAGAAAACGAGAAATATACCAAAAGACACATATATTTAATGTGGTTCGGTCAGTCGACCTATGTCCACAAAGGAGATAAGCAATCCACTATAAATATGAGAGTACAAAATACAGAGAGAAACAACCTCAACCAATTCACTTGGAATACATGGGAGGTTCACACAAGTGATAACGTATCAAGCTTGTGACCCATAAATTCTCCCCCTAACCAAAACTCTCAAAGCCTTTAAGACTACATTGTGAATGCTGATTAAGTTAGAAGGAACATGCTTCTATTTATAGAGTCCTAAACCTTTTCCTACCAGAAAAAGGATTAGTCAATCCAAAATCTTTTCCTAAAAGGAAAACCTATTTATGGTAGGAAATTTAGGGCAAATAAAATCCAACAAATCTTCCCCTTGGCCTGAATTTCTGACAAAATAAATTTGTTCACCTTCTTTACTTAATCTTCAACAACTTGCTTCTTCTCTCCATAATTTCCTTTGCAAAATTTATGTCTCAACACAGAGAACCTCTCTGAAATAATTTCTCCAACAAAATCTTCATTACTGTTAAAAAGATTGCGGCTACAACTACACCCTTCAAGATGAACACCTCTTTCTAACCTGGTTCAATTATCGATTATCGAACCACTGAACCTGACTCCATAATTGAATCTGACTCTGATACCACTTGTTAGGACCGAAAATAAGTAGGTGTAAATGCGGAAGCTAGCAAACCAAACCCTGAAAGATCACGAGTAAGAAGACAACGAGAAATATACCAAAAGACACAAAGATTTAACGTGGTTCGGTAAATTGACCTACGTCCACAAAGGAGATGAGCAATCCACTATTAATATTAGAGTACAAAATACAGAGGGAAACAACCTCAACCAAATTCATTCAGAATACATGGGAGGTTCACACAAGTGATAACGTATCAAGCTTGTGACCCACAATTTCTCCCCTAACCAGAAACTCTCAAAGCCTTTAAGACTACATTGTGAAAGCTAATTAAGTTAGAAGGAACATGTCTTTATTTATAGATCCCTAAATCTTTTCCTACTAGAAAAAGGATTAGTCAATCCAAAACCTTTTCCTAAAAGGAAAACCTATTATTGCTAAGAAATTTAGGGCAAATAAAACCCAACATTGTTAACTATTTGGATTCAACTACATATAAACTTGTATCCACCTTTTATCAAGGGATCCAGCATAACCTCTTTGTCTTTTGGATGGTGAAACGTAGTAACATCACATAAAATGGAGACAATCTACTTGGATTGCATCAAGTTGGAGTATTTTCTTCTTTTATTTGCATAATTTTCCTACGTTACATACAAGGCTTGTTATTTGTGTTTTGTTTCAATGCATTCATTTTCTCCAACTTATGTTACATGCATTATTTCAGATGGTGAATACAAGGTTACATTTACTCCTTTAATCTAGTAGTTCTTGTAATTGTCATATTCCCAGTTACCTTTTTACTTCATGATAGAATCTTTTACATAAATATCAGTTTAGTTTTTTCAAGTACTAGTATGAATAAATACTATAATATGAAGTTTTTTTATGTGATGTTGCAGCACAAAAATCAGGGACAACGGTAACATTTGTTATTATTGAAGGATGGGTTGTAACAGTTGCATCAGTTGGTGATTCACTTTGTGTATTAGAATCTGCAGAAGGGGGAATTTATCATCTATCAGCTGATCATAGACTAGAGTGCAATGAAGAAGAGTGAGATTTGTTCCTTCTATGAGTTCAATAATTTACAAATATGAAATTACTTCTAGATTAACATTTTAATTATATATTTTGAATTGAATAGGAGGGAACGAATAACAACAAGTGGTGGAGAGGTTGGTCGACTTAATACTGGTGGTGGTACACAGGTAACTTCTTTGTTTACTCAAAACATGTACAGAGTGTGGTAATGAATTGAAATGTACTATGAAATAATCATGTTTGGACCACTATATACCTCTTCGTAGTTACTTCCTGTAGGAACTTCGACTGACTCGTAATTTCCTTTATTAGCATGTCATAATTTAATTTATATTCTTTCACTTGTCTATATATTTATTTTCTTGAAGATGTTTGTCTTATCAATTGATACATATTGATTTCAGATTGGTCCTTTAAGATGTTGGCCTGGTGGATTATGCCTCTCACGATCCATTGGTGATATGGATGTTGGCGAGTTCATTGTTCCGGTACCCTATGTAAAACAAGTGAAGGTTTGTCTATTATGTGCTTTCCCTGTGCATTTTCTGTTTGAGTCCTTTGATCATGTGTATATTTCCTTTTTGTGTATCTGCAATTATACGTTTCATCTTTAAAATCATTTAAGCATTCACTTGATAAGGATATTACAATTCTCACCATTTATAATTTCCCCATCAAATTAGGGAAGATGAAAGTGCAATTTGAAATATTCTCTAATATTGAAGTTGTATTGTAAATCAGCTAGTACATTTTATCCAAAGTTTGCTTCTAATGATGATGATATCCCTTTTCAAGTAATTAACTTGAGGGTAGATGGAGTAATTCTTGTTACCTTTTCACAAAGAATTATGTAAATTATGATTTCCATATCCTAAATTGTGTAATATTTATGTTGTTTGTCCCTTTTCTCTAGGACAGTATGATGTCAGCGTTTAGATGTTAATTATGCTCTTTATCTCTTTGGCATATTTGACATGTCCTGAACACTGTAAAACATTATGCAAACAGCTATCTTCAGCAGGTGGAAGACTAGTAATTGCAAGTGATGGTGTCTGGGATGCTTTGTCTGCAGAAATATCGATAGAATGTTGTCGTGGAATGTCTCCAGATGCTGCCGCTAGTCAAATTGTTAAGGTCAGAATAAGATCATAGTTACTTCATGTATGTTATTATTAGATTATTTAGGTGATTTATTTTCCTTCCTACCGATTCTCACCTCTTTCCTCAAACATACAGGAAGCCGTGCAGCCAAAAGGAATTCGAGATGACACAACGTGTATTGTGGTTGACATACAGCCATTAGAAAAGCCAAATCCTCCACAGGCACCACCCAAAAAGTCAGGGAAAAAAGTGTTCAAGTCTATATTTCGTAAAAAAACTTCTGAGTCGTGTTCTAATACTGAGAGAGATTATGATGAACCAGATGTGGTTGAAGAACTATTTGAGGAAGGATCTGCATTACTTTCTGACAGGTCTTGTCATGCATTATATTCTAATATGCCAATTTGGTTTCTATATACATATTGTGTGTACTAGTCCTTATATTTGGTATCTTCTTATAAGTGCAGATTAGATGCCAAATATCCAATTTGCAACATGTTTAAGTTATTCATCTGTGCCATCTGTCAAGTAGAAATAAAGCCTGGAGAAGGTATTTCAATACATGTTGGGTCCTCCAATACAAGAAACTTTCGTCAGTGGGATGGCCCTTTCCTTTGCTCAAGCTGTCAAGAGAAGAAAGAAGCCATGGAAGGAAAAAGACCTTCGGGAAGTAAGGCGACTCATTTCCTACATAATTATAATTACCTTTCTGTTATAAAGATTAATGTTGATTGATCACCCTTTTGTTTTTTTTTCTTTTGCAGATGGAAGATATAGTAGTGACAGCGACTAGTTAACCCCCACATTCAACTATTTTAACAATTATTTCACTGATGATTATAGTTGGTAGTTTGAATGTAGATTTATTCTATTTCAATAGAAAAAAAGGAGAAGGTATAGTTGGGTTGCCTCTATTAGGTAAAAGATAGAGAGTAACAACTGTCCTAGTGAATTGATGTGCCACTTTCTAAAAAAAGAGGTTAACATATTTAAAGTAAATCCCTCCCCAGCTACATGTGATATGATTATAAAGACATATAAGAGTAAACTAATATCTGATTGACATCACTGCCATAATTGTTCCTTTTTCTTGTGATAGAACTAATAGTGAGTGGAAAGCATTGTATTGTGTTAATTTAATAGCTAGTAAGATTTATTAGGCCTTTTAAAGAGATATATATATCGATAATTCTATTTGAGCATTTCATTTTTCTTATGAAGAAGCAGGTTTAACATTACAAGATTAAAAACATTTTGATACATTTCATATTTTTTAATTTAAGATTATAAGATATAAAAAATGTTTTTACGTTTTAAATTCTTTTACACGGCAAAGTTTTGGATAAAAAATATCCTTACCTAAAACATGAACGAACTCCATTATATTGTGCCAGAATTGGAATATTTTATAAATGAAGACTCAACTGTCAGGATCTGAATTCACAGGTCAGTATGTCACCTACTTCACCCATCATTAGGTAAGTCTAACCTTTAGCTCGGAGCCATAAGGAACGGACTACAAAGTGAGAGACAACAAGAAGAAGTATAAAGCTTATAACAAATCAATGAAAAGATAATCAATTGAGAAACAACGCATGAACCATCCCAATACTTGACATTAGTCGGTCGTTGAGCATCTAATCCAAAATAAAAATGTAAGGCTTTTACAAATACAATATGAGGGCAAGTTGTCACTGAATACAATAAGACAAGCCAAAACAGACAAAAACTTGTAACTCTAAATGCCATGAACTCATCCTAGTCTCTAAAACTCCAAGTTCTCCTCATGACTCCAACTCAACGGTGATAACTCAAATGGTGATCTGTAGAGGGCATAAGTTGCCATGCCCCGAGCCTGCACCCTAGGAGGAATTGGCACCCAAAAACCATTGTTGACCTCGAGCGGACCCTTGACCTGACTTACTAATTGAACGGGAGACTCTAAGCGTTATTACAATGATCAAATTAACTTACTCAAATGGATTAATATATTACTTGGAATGCTTAAAAGTCAATCATTCAACTTGGCTGAAATCACAACCCAAGTCTTTAAAATGAGAATGATAATATAAAACTACTGAACTACTTACTGTTTATGAAGCCTCTAAAATAAAGAGGGTTGTCGGGGCAGGACCCCTGATTATCCTAACATATGAAATACTAGAAGCGAATTAACAAGTCCTCCGGAAAGCAAGTAGGCTCACCAACAGGCTATCAGTGCTGAATAAGGATCAACGAGGTGCGGCATGCTGATCCTGGTTACCTGTATCTGCATTATAAGACGATGCAGGACAATTGACATGAGTACATTGATTGTAAGAGTATGTGAGTTGTAATACTAACAATAAATAGGCTTGAAAAGAATCTGAAAGAAATACTTACCTTGGTTCTTCTCAACTCATGAATAACATACTAAATATAGAGCAATAAAACACAACAACATATGTAAACTGGTAAAACAATGGAAAACAACTTAGTTCGTTAAAGAAGTGCAATAAAAAACTCAACTTTACTTATATAACAAAGTAATATAGTTTCTTTGGGAGATTCTCTAAACGACAACCACCACTACAAGCCTAAGTGATGGTACAACGTTTTACCTCATGCTGCCAGGGACCGTCCTATACCTTACCAGGAGTATATAACCTAATTCATTAAGTGAACCTACTAGTCTATGCTAAAAGCATCTTAAGGATTCATCTAAAAATTATGATCCTTTACTACCCATGATGACTATTGATTGGTTCTTTGGTTTGTAATTCGTGATCAACGACACTATCCTATGGTTTGAGTGTCTATGAATCAAAGCTAGTATAGTAATCCAACCAAGGTTTGGGGTCGCGCCCAAGAGAGTGGTAGTGAAAATAGTAGTCAACTAGAATTTTGTTCTAGTTAGTATTAGTTTAAGATATTTTTAAGTAAAACAACGTAAATTAAATTTGTGACACTGAACTGTCAAATATCGAAAAGTGGATTTTGTCACAAGTATGGAAAATCAAGTATGAGGAAAATTCGTGGGTGTGACCGCAATATATGTTGACGTTAATCAATGGGTAAATGCTTTCGATAGGAAAATTTGATGAATAACGGTAACTTGGCTAAGCTTTAGGTGAAATTAAATTCCCTCTTGGGAAACTTACCCCATATCAAATGGGTTCCTCTCAGACACCCACTCGTCAAATGAAGACCAACCTACGACTTATCCACACCTGCTCTTTCGGTGAAGAGTGCTTGGATATAAGACTAGGGCTCACCCTCTCAGACTGGGCTTGATGTCGCCACTCCTTAGGAATTCAATCTAGGGGTCTTGGTTTCACGACCTCTCTCTCGAGAAATCCGAAAACACATGGGTGGTTTTGTATTTGCAGCTACAAGCCCATTAAATTAAACCACATCAATTAGGTGAAATCGCCATTAAAATGCATCTAATCCTATCAACAAGCAAGACCCACCAATAATATCAACATATATTTGTTAAATCACACCCCAAGAATGGGGGATTTTAGTCACACATCAAGTAATAATCAAATACACCTAAAATGATAAAGGAATGAAATGGGTATAAGCAATTAAACCTTAATCTAGTAAAAGAAGAAGAATGGAGAAGACACACTTCCAATTTGAGGAAGAAAAACTTCTTTCTTCAAGTCTCCCACAAAATCCTCTCCAAACTTGAGAGAAAATACAAAACTAATGTTCTAAAAGTTAAATTGATAATAATCCAACTTCTAAAAATAATAACTAAGCCTAGTATTTTTAGTTTTTAGATTTAGTCTGGTGATCCGTCCAGCGACTTGAGTCGTAAATCGTCGTGTGATTCATCGATTCACCCTTATTCTAATTCATCGCCGTTGGTGCTTTGCCTTCATCTTTTACTTGTACTGTGACATTGGGGAGAATACTTCAACTTCGCGGAATAATTAGGCGAAGCACCGACCTCTCCTTTTCTATGCCTTTTGATTCCACTTCCTTCATGGATTTGCTTGCTGGAACAAAGGGAGAAGTGTCTCTATTAAGTGGATTGACAAGCGTGCTTGGCGATGCTCAACCTTCAACTTCAGATCTTTTTCATCCTTTTTGTTCCCGTTTTGCACCTAAGTGTCCATGCTTACAGTAAAACTCTAAATACTTGAAACTTAAGAGTTTTCATCAGATTTTGAGATAAAATGAACAATTTAAAACACTATTTATATTAAAATAAAGTCCTAAATGAGTCCAATTTGAGGACTCATCAACACCCCCAACTTAAACTTTTGCATGTCCTCAAGTAAAACGTAAGTTCAACAATTCAAATAGGGTGTCTCAAATAGTGCTACACAAGACTCAATCATGAACATACACAACAAGACTCAAATTACTCATGCATAACTTAATTGTATACTCAAAGTAAAAAGTTGTGACACACCATTACAAAAGATTCTTGTGCTCGCAATACTTGCTACTCATGCAAGTTTAAGCTCAACAAAACTATCTGAATGCCCTCACACAAAGAATGATTCCATATTCACACACAGAAATTAATCAATTTAAGATTTGAAATAAGATGCAACGCTCACACTCAGAAGGAGGAACACAATGCATGTTTTCACCAATAGGTTTGCCCTTATCTTCCAATTGATCTTCCATCCGGCTTACTCAAGATCAAAAAGGTCTTTCTAAGTCTTCTAATCGGGTTGAGTGCAAGGGTATGGTCATTAGTCTCACTGACACTTTTCTCAATGAGATGTGATTTCCTCAAGCTATCCCCTATCTTCTTTCCTAAATCCTTAGTCAAGTGCTTCTAACTCATCTCTTTATTATTCTTTATGGATTGCTTGGAAACCCGATTTCTTTTTGTACTTTCATTCCACAAATTTTATTTTTCATTCTTTTATTTCCTTTTTCTTTTCCTTTCTTTTTTTATTTATATGGAGGGTTTCCATTTTTCTACAAAATCACGGGTTTGCGAAACTTTTCTTTCACTTCTTTACTTCTCTTTTCCCTTCTTACCACACCCCTTACTTAGGATTTTCGCCTAAGTTGGTTATTCACTTAAATCACATAACAAGAGGATTATAGGTGATGAATAACATAAGGACTAGGTTTCATCAAGGTTCTTCCAAATAAAAGGTAAGGCTCAAGGGTGTGCAAAAGTAGTTTCACACAATAACAGGTAGGCAACAAAAGAGGTATATGTCAAAGTTGGCTCACATTCTTAAAAATTTCCAAAGATCATATCAAGAGGACACCTTTCTAAATCAATCATACTAATCGGGAAAATTCTAGGTTCACACAAGGAATTGACTACACATTTTCTCTAGTGTTCAATGGTCATTACAAAAGAATCGATTCGATAAATGGCTAATCACAACGAGATGGAAATAGTTCACATATTGCCTATCCAACTTCATATGTTTTCTTCGGAGCCGCACATTTATGTTTGTTCGATTGAAAGAACTATTCAAGTCATCAGTATTGATCGAAACCGACACTCGAATTTCGTACAAGAACAACCACTTTCAATACAAAAGTGTCAAAATTTCAAAAATAAAAATTTTACGGAAGGGTGAAAAATATTTTGGAATTATGACCCAAAAGAGAGCCATAAACTCAAACAATCGAGAAAGCATTTTTAAAATGCAATTTCAAACAGACAACCCAAATATATACACAAATCTTGATTCAAGATAGGACGAAAAGTGTGGGTATAACCTTACCTAAATGAAATGTATTTTCCCTCAAATATATAACAATAATCAGAGGTAAAATTAAGTAAAGACATAGATAAGGCTGGAGAGTAATCCTGGTTATGTAGTTGCTTCTAGTTGAAGTTCTTCAACAGTCGTAGTAGTTAAGCAGAAGGTATGGGGGGGACGTTGGGTACACTACCGAGTGATTCATCAAGTTTTATACTACTTTCCTTAGCAATCTAATGCGCCCACCTTCAACCCACGTTCTCGAATGATTCATCATCCATCTTTTTTGCGTTGGCTTGCAGCTTATCTAGTTGTTCTGATTTGGTGACATCATTTTGACTTTTGAGTGATTTAGCGCATCGCCAAATGAATTTTTATAGAACTTCCCAACAAATTTGGATAGTTCAAACGGCGATGAACCATCGGGGTCGCCGATTTTGTAGGCGAGTCACTTAAACTTTCCTGAGCTTCGCCAAGTTTTACAGACTCCAGGTTTTGAAGATACCTTGAGTCAAATGGAGGAATAACATTGATCGTCGATGTCTTTCGCGAGTCTCCAACTGGGGCTGTTTGCTCACCATTTTGCACCTTTTTAGCACCTACTCACTTCAATATGCAAACTAGCACACTATTATTTTACCAAAGTGCAAACATAAGATAATACGGGTTTTGGGTTGTCTCACAACAACACCTAAGTTAACATTGCGGCACGACACAAGTCCTCGGTCATGTTCTAATCCTTGGGGTTATCCCTCTAGAGTTTCCCATTTGTTTTGCTGGGTTGGAGTGAGGCAACATGTGGCTGACCAATGTTTCAATCATATAAATGGATCTTGAGTGGGAGCCAACCATCTTGCGTAACAATCTATGTTCTCCATTATCCTTTTGATGATTCTATTTTTCTCATGGAGCTTTTGGAGAACGATCATTAGCGTGTACTCAACATGTTTACCTTCATGTCACCAAAACGTGCTTTCTCATGGGAAGGTGTTTGTCTTCCATTCATGTTTCACTGGCTTTCTACCGCAGGTATCCTGGTGGTCAAGTTACTCAGTTGAGTTTCCAGTGCAGTCTGCATGAAGCCATCCTCGACTTCTTTATTCACTTTGGCTAACTTGCCATTTCTATGTTCCGACATAAGTACCTACAATGACGATTCGCAGAAAGACAAAAATAAAAGTAAAATTAGTAAGAACTACACTAAAAAGAACTAAAAAATCTAAAATACTTAGATTTTCACGTGACACCACTCCCCGGCAGCGATACCATTTTGATTAGTTCTTTGTTTTGTAATTCGTGATCAGTCACACTATCGTACGATTTGAGTGTCTATGAATCAAACCTAGTATAGTAACCCAACCAAGGATTGGGTTCGTGTCACAAGGGAGAGGTAGTGAAAATAGTAGTCAACTAGAATATTGTTCTAGTTAGTAGTACTTTAAGATGTTATTGAATAAAACAAAGTAAATTTAATTTGTGACACCGAAGTGTCAAATATTGAAAAGGAGGTTTTGTCATAAGTAGTAAAAACAATTAAAAATAAAGGGAAAATGAAGTATGGGGGAAATATCTTGGGGTATGACCACAACATATGTTGACATAAATAAATGGGTACATGCTTTCGATAGGAAAATTTACAAAATAACGGTAACTAGGCTAGGATTTTGGTGAAAGTATATTTCCTCTCGGTCAACTTACCCCATATCAAATTGGTCCTCCCAGACACCCACTCATCCAATGAAGATCAGCCTACGCCTTATCCACACCCTCTCATTCAATGATGAGTTCTTGGACATGGAACTAGGGCTCACCCTCTTGCACTGAGCCTCATGTCACCCCACTCTTTAGAAAATCAATCTAGCGATCTTGGTTTCCTGACCACTCTCCTGAGCAAGCCAAAAACACATGGGTTGTTTCGTATTTACAACTACAAATCCATTAACTTAAACTACATCACCATTAAAATGCATCTAATCCTATGAGCAATCATGACACACAATAATATCAACACATATGTGCTAAATCATATCCCAAGTATGGGGGTTTTTGAGCCACACATCAAGCAATAATGAAATACAGCTAAAATTATAAATAAATCAAATGGACATAAGAAATTAAACCTTAATATAAGAAAAGAAGAAGAATGGAGAAGACCTATTTCCGATTTGAGGAAGAAGAACTTCTTTCATCAAGTCTCCCAAAAAACCCTATCCAAACTTGAGAGAAAATACAAAATTGAATTTCTAAAAGTAAAAATGAATAATAATGTTTGGACATTTAAAAATAATAACTAAGTCTAGTATTTATAGTTTTTAGATTTAGCATTGGTGAATCCGTTCGGCGACATAAATCATGGATCGCCGAGTGATTCGACGATTCAGTCTTCTTTTAATTCATCGTTGCAGGTGCTTTTCCTTCATCGTCTATGTTTGCTGTGACATTAGGCGGAATACTTATGCTTCATGGAACGATTCGGTGAAGCGCCGACTAGTCCTTTTCATCGCCTTTTGAATCTACTTTCTTCAGGGCTTCGCTAGGTGGAACAAAGGCAAAATGTCTCTATTCGTAGGATCGCCAAACATGCTTGGCGATGCTCAAACTTCAACTTCAGCTATTTTTCATCCTTTTTATTCCCGTTTTGCGCCTAAGTGTCCATGCTAACAATAAAACTCCAAATACCTGAAACCTAAGATTTTTCATCATATATTTAGATAAAATGAGCAATTGAGAATACTATTTACACTAAAATAATGTCCTAAATGCGTCCAATTTGAGGACTCATCAGCTATATGGTTTATGGAGACTTGAGTTAATATGAAATCGCATCCTCATATCGGTGCTCAATACTACTTCTAAAATTTACATCGCTCATATGTTTTTAAAATGACTTTTTTCTTAGGTTTGAGATAATTGCTCAACAGCTTAAAAGCTCTTGGAATCGATGTTCCCTTTCTTTCTCAAATGTAAAAACATCTTAAAACTTCTTGGGAACACTTAGTTCCATATACTTCTTTGAAGAAAAGAACTTCAAATCTTTATTCTTTGGTTATCTTGAACTTAAGTCTTAAAACAAAGTTAAAAGGTTTGTCAAGAACTTTTGAAAACTGTAAGAACATAACTTTTGACTTACTTCTTAACTCTTAGACTTGTCTCTTAGCTTCTTGACTTGACTCTTACATTTCTTGAATTGAATTATGGATTAAAGGATGAATTTTGTGATAGGAAAGATTTCATGATGTTTAGGAATGATTTTAGATAGCTAAACATGAGAAATGACCAATTTTTTAAAATGTGAGGGTGGGTCTGCGACCGGAGATGCATTTAAAGTTTGTATTGAAAATAAATTTTTTGGAAGATCACTCCATGTCAGCTTTGCCACGCGAAACAAGAAATCCCCTATTTGGGAACTTTTGCGCAAGACACCATACGAAATTTATTCTTCGCTTTTCAAGACCCAAATCACCCAAACTTAGTTCTATTTCTCAAATTTCCTTCGGATATAGATACCTAACAAATATACCTAAGAGCCTAATTCGAAACAACTCGATAATACGATGTAACAATCTAATACAATCAACATCAAAATCAAGAATATGTGTCAAGATCATCAACTGTCAAACTCTTTTGGGATGAATCCATACTGAAATAAACATGTTTAGAACATAGGAGAATTATCCCAACATTATGAAAGCCTCACATACCTAGTAGGAATAAATCCTTAGCGAAAATTACAACTCGATTGAATGATCTTGACTAATCTTGCCCTTTCTTCTTGTTCTCCCCTTTTTTCCTTTCTCCAAGCCCTAGCGTAAATTCAAAATTGTTAAAACTGACTAACTTCTGATTTGAACCATATTATAATCCTGAACACAGGACATTTCCTTATTCCAACAACCTAACTTTCAAAGGGCATATCTCACTCACACGAACTCAAAATTGTGCAAACTGGGCGGGGTGGAAAGAGAATTTCAAGAACTTTCCAAATCATATCTGGAAATTTACCTAACTCATCCAAATATAGGAGTTATGGCTGTTTGAAGTTGACTAGAAACTCACTTTTCCTAACTTAAACAATTTTCTAGTTGTCATTATTTCCAAAAAAAGGATTATTTCAAGTTCTTAACTTCTTCCTAGATATTTCAAATTGCAAAATGTTACAATATCTCTCCCTTGAGAACATTCTTCCTCAAATGAGATTACTATTACTAGGTTAAGGGTGGTAACATCAAGTTCAAACACCCAACAAGCAAAAGCAACCAAACAACATGCTCACTCATAATTTAAAGAGTACTAAGAAGAGAATTAGTACCTTGACATGCAATTTCTCTAGGTTCAAAGAGATGGGGATATCTATTCTTCATATCCTCTTTAGCTTCCCAAGTATCCTCATCAACAAATTATTTCCTCTAAAAAACTTTGACTTATGCAACCTCTTTTGTCCTCAACTTGCAAACTTGACGATCTAAAATATGAACCGAAATTTCTTTATAAGATAAGCTATCCTTGATCCTAATATTTTCAGTTGTTATAATCAATTAAGGATCGCTCATGCACTTCTTCAACATGGATACATGAAATACTAGATGAACCGCTGCTAACACTTGTGGTAGCTCCAACTCGTAACCTATTTTCTGATCCTTTTAGATATTTTACAAGGGCCAACATACACGGGACTAAGCTTTCCCTTCTTACCACTACAAAAAATATGATATATAGCTACGAAATTATTAGCTACGACATCAAATTCATCACTAATTATTCGCTTTTAGTGACAAAATTTATTTTTCGTGCTTAAATATATGAGACACATACTTTTAGTGACGGAACATAAGATTTCGTAGCAAATTTTTCCCACAAATATTTCCCACCAAAAAATTATTTGGCGCCATTTTTTTAAGTGGTGTTAGTCACGAATTTAAAGTTATCGGTGATGTATTGTTTCGTCACTAGTATTGTATGTAATTCATGACAAACTACGACATCAAATCCCTCACTAATTATTCCATTTTAGTGATAAAATTTACTTTTCGTGCATAAATATATGAGACACATAATTAAAATGACGAAACATAAGAATCCGCAGCAATGTTTTATCCACTAAAGTTTCCCACAAAAAAAATCAATTGGCGTCATTTGTTAAGTAGTGTTAGTCACAAATTTAAAGTTATCAGTTGACACATTATTTTTTCACTAATAATGTATCTAATTCATGACAAAATATTTTTTGTCTTATAATTTATTAAATTTTGGACACAAAAAAGTTCATCTAAAAAAATATATTGTACAATAACCACAAATTAGAGTTCGTAGTTAAATATTATAAATTTTAGCTATGAAAATTTAGATTTTATTATGATATTTATTTCGTCACTAATAATATAAATAATTTGTGATAAATATTTTATTGTCTCTAATCAATATATGATTTAGTGACAACAAAAAAATTGTCACAAAATATGTAAGGTGTTAAATAGGAACGACTTAAAATTTTTAGTAAATAATAAAACTATTTGCTACAAAAAAATGCATAACTAAATACAAATATTTTTTTGCTACAATTGTTCATAATTATAAATGACAACTTACAAAAAGAATAATACAAGTGTTTCATAAGAAGTAGACATAGTCGATTCGATAACTGACAAGTGAAAATATTAAAACCAATGAATTTGGTCGATTTTGTAAAAACGAAAAAGTTCAAATACATCTGTTTTCTTAAATTAAATAATTATAAAATGCATCATTTGAAAATACAATCCGGGTTATAAATATTGTGAGTGGGCACGATTCTACCAATAGATCACTAATATTTGTTAGTTTAACACTTTTGTTTTTTATTTGACACACTTTTATTGGTAAGCACGATAAAAAAATAATTTGTCAAGTCTTTGTGCGAATTTTTGAACATGTCTATTGATTTATTATTGGTAAACTACATAGATTAAGTCGATTTATATGCTTTTGTCTATAATAAGTACATATTTAATAGTAATTCAACACACGTATGTAGAGTAACTATACCGAGATATCATCGACTTACAAACTTTGACTTTGCAAAGGTGCAATATATTTCATGAATTTCTATTCCATCAGTGTGAAAATTGAAATAAAATAAAAAAAGAAAGCACATATAAAAGAAATGAAATAACGAGGATTTCAGATATATTATGATGAAGTACTATAGTTATTGGTATTGATGTTCAACTTGAATTGATTATTCATTTTTTTTAACAAAAGTAGATTTTTAAATAAATTTATTATTGTACTAAATAATTTTTAAAATTTATAAAAATAAATAAATAAAATGAGAAAATTGGACAGAATATATTTAAAGATATTTAAAAATTACACAGTTTAATTAAAATATAATCTACATTTGAATGAATAGTGAATGGTAAATTTCATGCATTTGTGTATGAGCATAAATAATCCTATAATATATTGNGTGACAAAGCATACTATTAAATACAAAAAATATACTTTTTACAACAAGTAAATTTCTCACCAATGATTAAGCATTTGGTGACGATTTTTCTTTTTGTAGCTAATATAATATTTTTAGCGATGAAACACTAAATCGTCTTTGTATACTTTTAGAGACACACATTGAGAGACGACTGAGTGACAAATTATTTTTCGTCACACAAGATTTTTAATACTAAATATGATTTTATCTCATATATACATTTAAAAACAAAATATTTTTTTGTATACAAAATATATATCATTAGTGACGAAATTAAATCATTTTCAGCTACAAAATATATATAACTTTAGATACAATTGATTTGGTCACTGATTGAAGTAAAATAATTAGCGAAGATAATTTATCGGTAGTAATAACCTTTTTAGTGACAAAGCATACTATTAAATACAAAAAATATACTTTTTACAACAAGTAAATTTCTCACCAATGATTAAGCATTTGGTGACGATTTTTCTTTTTGTAGCTAATATAATATTTTTAGCGATGAAACACTAAATCGTCTTTGTATACTTTTAGAGACACACATTGAGAGACGACTGAGTGACAAATTATTTTTCGTCACACAAGATTTTTAATACTAAATATGATTTATTAATGACGAAATTATTTGTCCGTGATAATCGAATTTGTTGTAGTGTCCCAAACCTCATAACTCCTTTAATTGGTGAAAATTTCAAGTATACCCAGTCATCTACTTCGAACTCTAACTCCCTTATCCTAACATCAGTGTGGGATTTATGACAACTCTGTGTCGTTTTCAACCTCTCTTCAATCACCTTCACCTTCTCCATATATTGATGAACTACATTTTTTCCTATCAACCTTGCTTCACCAACTTCAAACCATCTAATAGGAGATATTCATCTTCTCCCATAAAGAGCTTCATAAGGAGCCATTTTAATGCCTGAGTAGTAACTATTATTGTAAGAAAATTCAATAAGAGGTAGGTGATCATCCCAATTATCTTTGAAATGAAATCATGCATGCCCTCAACATATCCTCTAAGGTCATAACAGTGCACTCAAGTTGTCCATCTGTCTGAGGATGAAAGGTAGTACTAAAGTTACCTTTTGAACCCAAGACTTTCGGAAAATATTTCCAGAATTGTGCAATTGTGCACCTCTATATGTAGTAATGGAGATTGATACTCTATGAAGTCTTAGCACCTCTTCAATATATAACCTGGCATGATCTTCTGCGGAATGGGTAGTCTTTACTGGCAAAAAAAGGGTTGATTTTGCCTTTCAATTGACATTACCCAAATAGAATTATGCTGCCTGCGATACCTTGGAAAGCCTGTGATGAAATCCATATTAATCATCTCCCACTTCCATTTCAGAAGTTCTATGTTCGGATCCAAACCACGGGGCCTTTGGTGTTCTACTTTAACTTGTTGGCATTTTAGGCACTTGGCAACAAAATCTGCAATGCCCTTCTTTATGCTACTCCACCAGTAAACTTTCTCTCAAATCACGGTACATTTTTATGGAACCTAGATGAATGGAATATCTGGAGTTATGAGCTTCCTCCATGACCTCTCTTGGAGTCCAACATTGGTACACAAAATTTTCCTTGATACCTCAACACACCATCTCCCCCTTATTCAAAAACCATTACTTTTTGGTTATGAACATGTAACAACCAAGAAGTACCCCCTAGGCATCACACGGCGTCCTTGACCTCTCGGTGGTCTTGTACAAGTCTATTTGCTTTCATTCATCACATAGGTAATAAAAGTAGAGTGGAATTAAAACTTTTTACAATAATAAGAAAAATTATTTTATAAAACGTAAGAAGAACTAAATCTTATCATTACAAGCCATCTTAGACAGATCATATTTATCATAGTGTCACGAGCCTTACATAGAAATTAAACTCAAGTTTAATGAAAAGTCTTTAATAAAAAGGAAACTAGAAAAAACATCCATGTCCTCGAACATATGAGGACATACTAAGCCTTGAGAGAACAATCCACTTCTCAAGCTTTAACTCTAAGAACCCTTCACTTACTTCAACCTAAACTTGTAGAAATAGAAAAGAATACGAAGTTAGTACAATTAATGCACTATGTATGAGAATATGCAAAAACATGCTTTAAAAAGGACATTTTAGTTGAAATATACTTTTCATGTTATTTTGATAAAACATCATGAACCAAGTGTAAAAGACATCATACAAGTCATCATCAATATACAAGGTAATACTTCCATAATTCTCAGCATATAACCATATTCAATAATTAACCCATTAATGATTTAGACCCTCTATCCGAGGTTATCCTAAGAACCACCTAGGTAAGACATGAAGAGACCGCCCATACTACCTCTTCAATAGACTCTGAAGTGTTCCTTAAGACTACCAAAGATAACGATATTTCATCTTAACTCAACATGTCAAAATTCATTACTAGAGATACTAGAAAAAACATCAATGTATTTAAGAACTTCACATAAAGACCATCCCCTAGGATAACTCTATGTTACACTAGTTCAATGTGAAAGTGGCATCCTATTATACTACTCCCACTAAGTGCTCTTTAGGAACCACCCTATATTAGACACATCACATTCAACAATTTTCATAGCCTTCATTTACATTGGACACAAAGTTAACTTACCTCATTAACATCATATAGTAGCCCATTAATTAATTAATTTTATAAAGATATACCAAGACTCCTTCCAAATGCCTACTTGTGCGATGCATAGACGACATCCCATTGCACCACCTAACCTAAGTAGTACACCCTTAGTAAGACTTAGTTCATCACATTCATTTGTGGGGGATATATTTAACCGACATAGACCATAAGAGATTAACACGGAATCCTGGTATTAACCCATACCGAATGAGGGATCCCCACTTGCCTAAGGTAAGGTTATTCTTTTAGCCTTTACAAGGAACACCGCTATCTAGTACTATGTGGGCACATAGTTAAGGGATAACGAAATTGCTTCTAAGTACTACATCTCAACTAACAAAGAGTGCCCATCTCAAGAGGTACATTTAGATACTACATCTCTACTCACGAAGAGTATCTACCCCTTTGTCAAATCCTTTCGGTGCTAAGCATAAATCCACATGGAGTTTTAGACATTCATTACATTTATTAGCTATAGGTTAAAAGATTGCTACAAAGTACTACATCTAATCTCACGAAGAGTACTCATCTCAAGAGGTTACTTTTGGATACTACATATATACTCACGAAGAATATCCACCACTTACCTATCATTCATTCATTGGAAAGCTCTTAGGAATAGTGAGGTTTCTACTAGACACTACATTTCAACACACGAAGAGTGTCCACTCCAAAATCCCCCATTTCGTTCATTCCAATTCTATTGAGAAAACCTTTCAACAGACTCTCATTCATTACATTTTCATTAGCTTCATTTATTCATTGTGTGTGAGAAAACCTTTCACATAAACACCATCATTAATGACATTGCCTAAAAAATATGATCATACTACATTCATCATAATCCACACATAATCATACTTCACATTCACATCATACTTCAAGTAGTCATAGCATCTTCATGACACACATCCATAACTTCATAAGACATCTCTATACATATACATCATAACATCACTTTACTTCACATTCAATGTGGTCAAAGCCATAATCACAATTCTCTCTGACACACACACACAAACACACATTACTAAACACCGCCACCATAAGTGGACCATACCACACAAGATCAATTCAAGAAGAGTAAAACAATTTAGGTCAATTTATCGTTCATCCAAGCCATGACAAACTTTTCTCAATTCTCATAATTAGACATAAGTGGCAGAAGATAACCATAATACAACATAGTATAAACACAATCCTAAAAATATCCAATCACATTCATCAAACTTACTTCATATGCGAAAATTAGAGAATCGGGATGTTCATGGATCCATAGAGTTTTTTAATCATAAAAAAATCAATTAACACTGAAAACCTCATAATTTATTCATTTAAACCTTTTAATCCAAGAAACCATGCGTAGAATTCGAAATAGGATTTTTAGGATTTTTGAGATCTTTGAATTAGTTCCTTGAATGATAAAAGTATCAAGGATGAAATGACCATACCTTATTGGTAGAAATCCTACGAAATTATGGTTAAAACTTGGAGAATTTTACCTTCTTCCTTGGAGCTTCAAAGCTTCATATGGAGTTTTTTAGAGAAAGACAGTGCATAGCTTTTGATTTTCAACTTGAGGGTTTTTTTTTATTGGTGAATTTGGTGTAAAAGTGACTCAAAAACCATTTATAATAAATCCCCAAAATACCCAAAACACCACTACACTAATTGGATCTTTTAACCAAGTATAATTTGATTTTAAAATGACGTGATTAAATCTGTAATATCACTGCGCGTCGTGGGGACACCTTCAAATCTAGGTTCTTAATTTAATTTGAAGTAGAATGGTTTTGTCATGACCGGGGTCTAGACCCTAGTCGAAACTGGCGTCGTTGACCTCTCAGAGGTCGCAGACAAGCCTACATACGTCATCATTACATCCTACATGTTAATTTTAAAGGAAAATTTGAACTTTTGTTTGCTTTGAAATATACATAGACTTCATAGTAAGAATTGCAATATATCACATCAGTTCACCACAACCATCTAATAATGAGAAATTCAAATGAAGGAAATAGTTGATAACTGCATAAATATAAAGTTGCTTAAATGGAACCAATAAAACGTCTGAAATAAGTAAGAAAGAAACGCTAGTGGAACACTCTCCACTAGCTCATGCCTACGTCTAAGATTGAATATAAAAGATAAGCATCCTCGAAAACATGAGGGCCTACCAAGTCTGGATGAATGCTCCACGTCCGAATAGCTTCAACATAGTCTCGTAAGCTCTAGCGTCCACCTGCACCTGCACCTAAAAGTAAAGTATTGTATGGGATTAGTACACACTTGTACTAAGTATGGGTGTATGCAAGTACACACCAATTACATGCATGATTAAGGAAAGCTCTTTCATAACGATATGAGTTATGGAAAGCCCAGTCAGTTGGACTTGCCAAATCGGTTTAGGAAAGTCATGCTATGAGAGTAACATGCATCATCATTCTTTTCATATTGCACATAACACATAAGATATTTCATATAGCATATACATATATCATATATCATTCGTTCATATGCCATGAGACCTTGTAATCATTAACTTAACATTAGGACTTCCCAAAATGAGGGCTCAACATATGGGACCTCAACTAGGGAGCCTTCTTTAGAAAACACAGAGTCTACTTCATTCATTCATGCATACTTCATTTTCATTGGTTTCATTCATTCATAGGCTGGTCCAAGAACCAGTTATACCTAAGATGTAGTTTAAGACTCTCATCGGGTTCATTGTGCAATGACCAAGAACGACCTAGTGTCATTACTTAAGTCTAGTTCACCTCTTGATTATCCTAACCAAACACCTTTGGTATAATTCATTTCATTGTGTGCATTAGTGAGGCTGACCTCATTCTTTCTTTTGGAACTTTAACTTTAACCTACATAAATCATGTGAGCTCCATGAAATCCAGTGTCTACCCCATATCGAAAACAGGTGGAATCATCGGCCAAGGTGAAACCAAAACATGCAAGCGTATATAGGGGATTGAACCCTGCTAGATCCCTATGTTCGCTGCATAGGTTCAAAGACTAGGAGATATACGGAGACCCATGCCCGCCTAAACGGACAATCTCATCTCGTGTGATTTACACAAACCTCTACCTTCCCGAAAGAAGGAATAGTGACTCATAACTAGCCTATTGGTACTCCGTATAAAGTTCCATTACATTCATCTCACACATCATAGAAGCTAGCTTCTAGCATAAGGGCATCATTGCTCATTAGATGATTTCTCATCTCATCCTTAGTAATAAGTGTGTATTAATCTCAATACTTTCATTAGAGTGTTTCCTAGAGACTGATGTCCTCATTAACTTTACACTCTCATAGGTGAGTACGTTATTGGTAATAAGTGTGGATAATTCTTCTCATGCACCTTGAGCTGTCTGGACGCATAGGCTATCACCTTACCACCCTGCATAAGAACACAACCCAAACCAACCCTAGATGCGTCACAATAAATAGTGTAATTCTTACCACATTTAGGCAACGTAAGCACTGGGGCTGAGTTAGTCTGTCCTTGAGCTCCTCAAAACTCTTCTCACAAGTCTCTGCCTATTCGAACTTTGCTTTATTCTTAGTCAAAGCTTTCAGTGGGGCAGCAATGGAAGAAAAACCCTCCACGAACTTGTGGTAGTAACCAGCCAATCAAGAAAGCTACGAATATCGGTGGAGTAAGAGGTCTTGGCCAGTTCTTAACAACCTCTGTCTTCCTGGGGTCCACCTCCACACCCTGATCTGACACAACATGACCCAGGAAGGTCACTGATCTAAGCCAGAATTCACACTTAATGAATTTGGAATACAACTGATGTTGTCTAAGTACCTGCAAGGTTAGTCGCAAATGTTGTTCATGCTCTTCCTTGGTCTTAGAGTAGATGAGGATGTCATCAATGAATACTATGACGAAAGAATCAAGGTATTCACAGAAGACTCGGTTCATAAGGTCCATAAATGCAGCTGGTGCATTAGTGAGACCAAATGACATGACTAGGAACTCATAATGATCATAACGGGTACGAAAGGCTGTCTTTGGGATATCTTCATCCCTAACCCTAAGATGATGATACCCGGAACAAATATCAATCTTCGAGAAGAAACTAGACCTCTGGAGCTAATCGAATAAGTCATCTATTCTGGGAAGTGGATACCTGTTATTTATAGTGACTTTGTTGAGCTGTCGATAATCCATACACATCCTAAGGGTTCCATCTATCTTTTTCATAAACAACAATGGAGCGCCCTAAGGGAATATGCTTGGCTGAATGAAGACCTTATATGTGAGATCTTTTAACTGCAACTTCAACTCTTTGAGTTCAGCTGGAGCCATTATGAAGGGAGGAATTGAAATCGGTTTGGTATCGGGATCTAGGTTGATACAAAAAACAATCTCTCGAGGGGGAGGGACTCTAGGCAAATCATCGAGGAAAACATCTTAGAACTCATTCACTACAGGAACAGAGTCTATGGAAGGAACGTCATGATCTAGATCATTGACACTCACAAGATGGCATAACGATCCCTTGTAAATCATTTTATTAGCTTTTAGATTTGAAATCAAGGGACCTGAACGACTTGAATTGTACCCCTCCCAAACCAACTCTACTTCATTAGGGAAACTGAATCTCACAACCCTACTACGACAATCCATGATGGCATCACATTTATGGATCAAGTCCATACCAAGTATAATATCGAAGTCATTCATGGATAACTCAACAAGGTCTACACACATACCACATACTACTATTGGGAAGTCTTTATGAACCCTATTAGCTCTCATATTTTCTCCTAAGGGAGTACTAATTACGATAGGATTATGCAAAACCTCAGGTAGTGTTTCAAAAGTAAGAGCAAGCAAGGGAGTCACAAAAGAAGGCATATACCCTGGATCAAGTAAAGCATAAACAGAGGTTGAGAAAACTTGTAACATACCTGTGACCACATCAATAAACTTCTCCTGCTCCTCCTTACGCTCCAAGGTATAGAATTTGTTCCTCTTAAGAGGCTCGGCTGCAGTAGCATTTGGGGATTAGGCCTAGGCTGAGAATTACCTCCAGCCTGACCCCTATTTTATGGACAGTCCCTGACCATGTGTTCGCTCTTTCCGCAACTGAAGCAGGCATTTGTGCCTAGTCTGCACTGTCCACTGTGAATACGGACACACTTGCCACATTTCTTTTTGGGATGTTGCACATCACCTCCATTGCTCTTCTTAGGCTCGGGTCTGCCTCTTCTGGGTGCTACACTTCTTTGAGAGTTATAGTTCCTATACTTTGATGCCCCCTCTTAAATCTGGGTTGATCACGAACTCAAAAAGTTCTCCTGCGACCTCCTCTACTGGAACCTGTCTGGTAAGAAGGGTTAGGCCTCCTGACCTCACGGACTCTCCTCTTCTTCCTGCTGTCCTCAACCTGTTGGACATGCACCATCATCCTGGAAAAGTCCATGCTATCATGGAGCATCGCAGCCCGACACTCCTCCTCCAATTCCTCTGAGATTCCTATAAGGAACCTTCTCATCTTGTCCCTGCTGTTCGACAGAAGAGAAGTGGCATACCTGGACAATTTAACGAATTTCAGGGAATACTCCTTGAAAGTCATCGAGCCCTGCTTAAAGTTAATGAACCCTCTACCTTAACCTCTCTCATTTCTATGGGGAAGAACCTCTCCAGAAAAGCCGTCTTAAACAACTCCCATGTGATCGGACCTCCGCCCAATGCCCTGCTATCCTGCAAAATCTTGCACCAAGCCTGTGCAATCCTTTAGCTGGTATGAGGCCAACACAACTTCTTAATCTCTGTGTCCCCCATCGCCACCAGAATCTTCTGGACCTCCTCTACGAATTCCTGAGGATCCTCTGCAGTCCTAGATCCTATAAAGATTGGAGGATTCATCCTCGTAAAATCTCGCAACATGTTCGCCATGTTGTGGGCTGGTGGATTCTCCCGCTGGGCCTCCTGTCTGTTGGCCTGGCCGTCATAGACTGAGCTTGTATAGTGATTGCTTGAGCCATTTGTGCCAAAGCTGTCCACACCTCAGCATCAGTCAACCCATCTAGGTTAACTGGCATGGCCACTCCTGCAGCTATATCCTAGGGTGGAACTTGGTTTTCCCCAGCAACTGCTCCTACTCTTCCCTGGCCAGCGTTTCCCCTTGTGTTCATTTTCTGAAAAAACATAAGAATTGATGTTAGATACGCTCATAACACCAAGAAATCATACATTAAGGAATGCACGATAAGATCAGAAGAAGCGAAATTTTCCTACACATCATGCAGCCTCTAATCCATGATAGTGGTGCACTTCACTAGCATAAGTTGAAAACTACTCGATGTGGTTGATGTGAACTTATTATCCTTGAAACTTAACCTAATACTCTGATACCACGTTTGTCACGATGGGGGTCTAGAACCTAGTTGAAACCAGCGTCTTTGACCTCTCAAAAGTCGCAGACAAGCCTACATACGTCATTATTACATCGTATAGGTTAATTTTAGGGGAAAATTTAAAACTTTTGTTTGATTTGAAGTATACATAGAATTCATAGTAAGAATTGCAATATATCACATCAGTTCACCATAACCATCTAATAATGAGGCATTCAAATTAAGGAAATAGTTCATAACTTCATAAATATAAAGTTGCCAAAATAACACCAATACAACATCTGAAATATGTAAGAAAGTAACGCTAGTGGAACACTCTCCACTTGCTCATGCCTACATCTAAGCTAGAATACAAAAGATAAGCATCCTCGAAAACATGAGGGCCTACAAAGTCTGGATGAATGCTCCATTTCCGAATAGCTTCAACGTAGTCTCGTAAGCTCTAGCGTCCACCTGCACCTGCACCTAAAAGTAAAGTATTGTATGGGATTAGTATACACTTGTACTAAGTATGGGTGTATGCAATTACACACCAAGGAAATTCATGATTAAGTAACTTTCTCTCCCAGCGATATGATTTGTGGAAATCCTAGCCTGTTGGACTTGCCAAATCAGTTTAGGAAAGTCATGCTATGAGAGTAACATGCATCATCATTCTTTTCATATTGCACACAACACATAAAATATTTCATATAGCACATACATTTATCACATATTATTCGTTTATATTCCATGAGACCTTGGAATTAGGGACTTAACATTAGGACTTTCCAAAATGAGGGCTCAACATATGGGACCTCAACTAGGGAGCCTTCTTTAGTAAACAAAGAGTCTACTTCATTCATTCATGCATACTTCATTTTCATTCGTTTCGTTCATTCATAGGCTAGTGCAATCCCAGCTATACCTAGGATATAGTTTAAGACTCTCATCGGGTTCATTGTGCAATGACCAACAACGACCTAGTGTCATTACTTGAGTCTAGTTCACCTCTTGAATATCCTAACCAAACACCTTTGGTGTCATTCATTTCATTTTATGCATTACTGAGGTTGCCCTCATTCTTTCTTTGGGAACTTTAACTTTAAGCAACATGTATCATGTGAGCTCCATGAAATCCAGTGTCTACCCCATACCGAAAAGAGGTGGAATCACAGGCCAAGGTGAAACCAAAACATGCTAGCGTATATAAGGGATAGAACCCTGATAGATCCCTATGTGACTGCATAGGTTCAAAGAATAGGAGATATAAGGAGACCCATACCTGCCTAAACAGACAGTCTCATCTCATGATATTTACACAAGCCTCTACCTTTTCGAAAGAAGGAATCGCGACTCATAGCTAGACTATCGGTGCTCCATATTAAAGTTTCATTAGATTCATCTCACACATCATAGAAGCTGGCTTCTAGCATGAGGGCATCATTGCTCATTAGATGATTTCTCATCTCATCATTAGGATTAAGTGTGTATTAATATCAATACTTTCATAAGAGTGTTTCTTAGAGACTGGTCTCCTCATTAACTTTACGCTCTCATAGGTGTGTACGTTATTGGTAACACTTACTTAGGCTCATTTGAGATTGATCTCGTCACTGACATGAGCTTCTTATCATGTTGTCACTAAATTCATTAACTTTAGCATATTAGCTCATCATAATTACTCACCCCTTTTACGTGAATGTTCATTTCATTATATGCCAATGCACCTGTCCTTTTAGTCTGTTTCACACCCTTACTTAACCCTCTGGGGGTCACATCAATTAATCACATACATCTTAGGTTCACTTTCTTTTAACGTACGCTGGACTTATGAACCCATACGTATAAGCCATGAGGCTTCATTCATAATTCGTTTAAGTGACTTATACTTACCCAAGATTATATAGTACAAGACTTATGCATCTTGTAAGTATGCTAAGGTATCAATTTCGATTCCTATAGGTAGCATCCATTAAATATTTATTACGTAAGACTTATGAGTTAATACGAAATTTGGGCAAAGGAACCCGATTTCTAATCCCTTGTATAATACTTAGTTTTTCATATAAATTCTTGATTTAGAATTCTCGGCATAAGGGCCCGAGATCAAATACCCACACCTACACTTCCTTTCTTTCTTTTCTTTACTTTGTCTTAAACATCTCGGCTTTGAGACCCAAGATCGAATCCCCACGCCCACATCCCTTTTATTTTCTTTCTTTCCTTAATTCTTCCGTATAGACCGACAGGATGTGTGATCGATCCCCCACAACCTCATTTTTCTTTTATTTAATTTTTCTCCTAACTTCCTTATCTATCCGAGAGGTTGTGGGTTTAATCCCCACACATCTGATTTTATTTATCTTCCCTTTTTCTCTTGTTGCTTGACCAACCTTACCCCATTTCGAATCCCCCTCACCTTACTTTAAATATTAAAATTTTCAGCAGCTTTCATGTAGTGAAGTCTCGGGTTCAATCCTTGATAACCTCACTTATTTTTAAAAAAAAATTAAATCTCCAATTCTTCAAGTAACTTAGCCGAAACCAAATTTCCAGCAAATCTGGAAATTTGATCACGCTTTCCAGTCCATTTCCTCAACATTTATATGTTTGATTTTTGGACAATTCATTGGACATTTCGTACGTTTATTTTGTGCATTTTCGTGGTTACGTTTGATCAAGGGTCTTTACTCCATTAAACAACATTACACCACTTATGAACATCACGATTTACTTCAAGTAATTGCATACAAGACACAAGAGTTTAACATGCATATTACACACTTCAACCAGTGACCAAGGTCACGACATTCACAATGCACAGACACGTTTAACACATAGTTTCGGGAAGCATGCTTATTACTCACATATATCCGAATATACAGAAATGAACATAATCATCATGAAAACACATCCCATTCCTAAATTATACTATCAAAACATACCCAACCTACGAAATTCGATGGGAGCTAGTGACAGGGACATGCAGCGGGGAACATTCCTAGTTTTGGGATTAGAATTCGACTGAATCTTAGGGGTCTCTTGGGAAAGGGACCAAGAGGAAGAAAAACACATAACTTTTGTCGATCAACACCCTCCAAATATTTTTCAATGGCAGCCCACTCCACGACACCAAAGCCTCACCACCAAACTTCAAGCACAACCCGTCAAGAACAATGTTTTTTTTTTCATTTTTAGTTTAGTTTTTCTTTTGAATTTTAGTGTTCAAGTTCTTCAAGAGTGATGTACTTTTGATTTTGTTCTTTTTACTTAAAATGAACGTGACAATGAGAGTAAATAAGCATGAGAAAGACAGTGGAGAGAGATAGGAGTAAGTGTAGCAGTAGGAGTTTTAGTTGAAGACTTAGTCAAACTAGCACTCCTTGCCATTTACTATTAAAATCTGTATTTTCAAAAGGTTTAGGTGAAATTACTAATCATGCCTTTAATTAAATTAGATAATTTATATAATTGATTAGATTTAACATTGCTTCCACCAGGGATCGAACCCGGGTGAAGCTTAAGTTGTGAAGAAGGCCAAATTCGGCCAACCCTACACGAATTGTCCACCTTTTTATATTAATTAATTAATTAATTAAATACTTAGGGTAATTTCAATTCTATCCCTAGCCTGGAAAAGACTATTTTACCCCTAGACCCTCCAAACTTAAGAGTACCCCTTTCAAGTCCGATTAAGACTCATCCGGGTGAATCATAATATTCAGGTGCCCTACATGGCTGGATCTAACCTTGCCTAGATCAACTAAATCACCAAGTTAGTTGGATTGGCTAGTGCATAGGTTCTGAGGTCTGGTTTCACGCGCATCAAGCTGTGTGGACCCGATCTAATCTAGGCATTCTAGGTACATTTAGGCATTACTTAGCATAGTCATTTCCGGGTTGTTATAGGCTTGTGACAAGACCGCGTCACAAGGAATATTTTTTTCCTTTTAAGTAATGGAGGCGCGACACGCCATCACCCTAAAAATGCGACTGCCTGCAAGCTGCCTTAGCAACCGCCTTGTCAAACCTTGGGTCATCCTCAAGGACCCTTTGGTTGGTACTTGGGGAGTCGTGCCCAGACATTTTAACTCTAAACTCATTTATTAAGACACTTGGGTCACCTTCACTGATTTTAGACAATAAACAACACCTCAAAACACATACAACATACAAGGACACACTAGCACACACAAGACTAGTTTTGAACGTCTTGGTCATCCTTTGACGTTTGACTTAGAAACTCTTCAAAACTAACTTCAAAGGCTGAATTTTATTATTTTAACAAGTTATTAATCAAGGAACACGTGTGAATATCTAGATTGTCCTATTTCATTTAGAGGGTTGTTATAGAATATTCGCCTTATATTCAGGCAAAATAGGATCTTTGTCTTGCATGTCTTTTACTTCTGACACAATGATGAATCAGCCCCATTCAATACCAGTACTGATCCTTTTGTAGAATCCATTAGTCAGACTCTCAATTGTGCAAGTCTATGCACATCTTTCGCTAACTCTCACGTTTCTTCTTAAACATGGGCGGTACTACCCATAGACAACCTTCTTATGGCATCAACCACAACATTAGCCTTACTATGGTGGTAAAGAATACTTATGTCATAATCCTTGAGCAATTCTAACCACCTCCTTTGTCTGAGGTTATGTTCCTTCTACGTGAACATATATTGGATGCTCTTGTGATCAGTGAATACATTCAAAAGAAAACCATACAAATAATGATGCCACATCTTCAAGGTGAATATCATAGCAGCCAACTCTAAGTCATGGGTCGGATAATTCTTCTCATGAACTTTTACTGTCAGGAGGCATAAGCTATAACTTTGCCATTATACATTAATACACAACCCAAACCTACTTTAGATGCATCACAATCACCAAAGAACCTTTACAACCTTTCGCTAAAGTCAAAACGAGGGTAGTAGTCAATCTTTTTTTTCATTCCTACAACCTTTTCTCACAACCTTCAGAGCATTGAAACTTCACTATCACTAAGTCAACTTGGTCAAAGGGGATGAAATGGATGAGAACCCCTCAACAAACCCTCTATAATAGCCAGCCAAACAAAAAACATTCCTAATATTAGTTGGAGATATGTGTCTAGGTCAATTCTGCGGTACCTTTATCTTTTGGGTACAACTCTAATTCCATCAACAGAAACTATGTGACCCAAAAACGCCACAAACTCAAGATAAAACTCACATATAGAGAACTTAGCATACAACATTATATATTTCAAAGTCGAAAAACTATTTTGAGATAGCTAGCGTGATCTTCTTCATTCCTTGAATAAATTAGTATGCCATCAATGAAGACGATAACAAACATATCTAAATAAGGTATGAAATCTCTATGCATAAGTTCCATGAACACTGTTGGTGCATTAGTTAAATTGGACGACATGAAACAGAACTCAAAATAACCATAAGGGCCCTGAATGCTCTCTATTGAATATCACATTCCCTAAATTTAAACTAATGGTAGCCTGATCTGAGTTTATGTTTTGATAAACATGAAACATCCTCAAGCTGATTGGAAAGATGATCAATTATTAGAAGAGGATACATATTATTGATGGTAACCTTGTTCATCTGACGGTATTCTAACATATTCTAAGGGAACCATCCTTCTTTCTAGCAAGTAAGACTGAAGCGCCCCAAGGTGAGACACTCAGTTGAATGAAGCCCTTATGTAAGAGATTTTTCAATTGTTCTTTCAACTCTTGCAACTTTATTGGTGCAATCATGTATGGCGGAATAGAGATAGGACGATTATATGGAATGATGTCTATGCCAAAGTCTATCTCTCTCTTAGGAGAGACTCCAGGTATATCATCAACAAAGAATTCAGGAAAATCTCTTACTATAGGAACTGACTGAATGAGAGTGATTTCAAAACTAGAGTCATTAACTCGGACTAAGTGATATATATAACCCTTTGAAACTAACTTTCACTCCTTAAGGTACGATATGAAATGACCCTTAGGCATTGCTGAGTTACTACTATACTCTATGACTGACTCACTTGGAATTTGAAACTAGTAAGCTCGAGTTCTACAATCTATTGATGCATAAATAGCATGAAGCATAAACCTGGATATGTCCTTGTCACCTATTAGCATTGTTGCCCTTCCCTCTTTGCTTTATAGACGTTCAAACCTAGTGACAAACAAGCTTATCCTACTAGTCGTGTCCTTAATTGTTTCCGGTGCATAACGATATAGTTGGGTAAACATCAACCTATACTCATGCACTCTCAGAAAATCCTTGTTAAGTGTAAGAAATTACTGTAACTTATCCTCTTTAAATTCTAAGGGAAAGAGAATCCCCAAGAAAGCTTTCTCAAAACTGGATCAACACGCTGGTGGTGCATCCTTATCTCTACCCTCTTTCCACTGATAAAAAAAAGTCCTAGCAAAACTCTTCAGTTGATATACAACAATGTCAAGTCTCTAAGTATCAACAACAAGCATCACATTAAATAACTTCTTCAGCTCCTCAATTAAGTTCTCCAGATCCTCGATAGTGATTGAGACAGTGAAGCTTGGATCATTCATTTTTAATAACTCTCGGATTCTCTAAGTATAAACCACTTCCTACTTAACTTTTCTCTATTTTCAAAACTGATATTCATAGCTTGACTGAGCATCCTTATCGCCTCTTTGATCTCAACGTTAGAAACTACCGCCTAGGGTTGCATTTAAGGTGCATTAGGTACCCCTTGATCCCGAGGTTTAACATTCCTCCTAGCAGGACGATATTCAATTGATCTTCGTGGTTGCATGTCTACATAAAACAAGCACGATCACGCATGTGAAGAAACTTTTTATAGAAAAACTCTAACACATGAAAAGACTGTGAAAGAAATGAGATAATTTCCAAAGTGTTGCATCCTTTTAGTTATAGATGTGGCGCGCTTCACATTGATAACTAGGAATTCATAGACAAGATTCATAGACTCGTTCGGACTCTTGAATTCGGTGCTCCCATACCACGTTTTTCACATCCATAGACTACACCCTGGGCGAGACTGATACTTGAAGATCATTATTCCTCTTAAGAGGACCCTTGGCCTAGCTTACAAACTCAATGAAAGACTTTAACCATTATTACAATGACAAAATGAAATTACCCAAATGACTTAATAATATAACTTAGAATGTATAAAAGTCAAACATTAACCTTTACAAAAATGGAAACCCAAGTATTTAACATGAGAATTATAATGTAAAGATTACAGAACTACTAATTGTCTATGAATCCTCTAAAATAAAGAGGGATGTCAGTACAAGACCCCCAATCATCCTAACATATGAAAGACTAGAAAGCATATAAAGTAGTCCTTCGGAAAGAAAGGAGGCTCACCAACAGACTCTGAATGCTCAAGTTGGATCAACGAGGCTCGGGTTGCTAATCTTGGTTATCTACTCCTGCATAATAAGATGAAGCAGGCCAACTGGCATCAGTAAATTGAATGTACAAGTATGTGAGTTTGAATGTTAACAATAAATAGGCTTGAAAAGAATGTGAAAGAAATACTTACGTTGACTCTTCTCAATCATGGATAAATACTCTATATAAAGTAAAAAAACAACACATGCTATACATATAAACAGGTAAAAGAGTTGAAAAAAACATAGTTCGTTAACGAAGAGCAATAAAAAACTCAACTTCACTTATATAACAAAGTAAGATAGTTTCTGTAAAAGATTCTCTTAACCGACAACCACCACTATGAGCCTAAGTGATGCTACAACATATTACCTAATGCTTCCAAAGACCGCCCTATACATTTCTAGGCGTATGGAGCCTAACTCACTAAGTCGATCCACTAATTTATGTTAAAAGCATCTAAAGAAGTCATCTAAAAAGTATGATCCTTTAATACCCATGATGCCACATAGATTATGGAGACTTGAGTTAATATGAAATGACATCCCCATATCGGTACTCAATAGTACTTCCAAAATATACTTAGCTCATATGTTTTTGAAACAAGTTCTTTGATTTGAGATAATTACTCAAAACTTAGCTTAAAATCTCTCTTGAAGTCGATGTTCTCTTTCTTTCTAAAATGTGAAAACATTTTAAAACATCTTGGGAATATTTAGTTCCCATATGCTTCTTTGAAGAAAAAAACTTTGAATATTTACTCTTTGCTTAACTTAAACTTAAATCTGAAAACAAAGTTAAAACATTTGTGAAAGACTTTTGAAAACTTAAAGAATTATCTTTTGACTTACTTCTTAACTTTTAAACTTGACTCTTAACTTTCCTTGAATTGATTTATGGATTCAATGATGAGGATTTGTGATAGGAAAGATCTCATAATGCTTAGGAATGATTTTAGATAGGTAAACACGAAAAAAGATCAAACTATTGAAATGTGAAGGTGGGTCCGCGACGCGGAGAGACATTTAAATTTTGGTTTAAGAAATAAATTTTTTGGAAAATCAATCTGTGTCAATGACACGACACAAAACAAAAATTCTCAAATCAAGGAATCGGTTGCGCGATGCTCCATCAGTTTAAAATTTTGTCCAACGAAATTTCTTCTTCATTTTTGCAGCCACAAATCACCAAAACTCGATTCTGTTTCCTAAAATTCCCGTTAGATACAGATACCCAACGAATGTACCTAAGAAAACATAACTCGAACCGACTTTATAATATGAGGTAACAATTTGAGAAACTACCCAAATCAATAAAATGCAAGAACAACATATAAATAAAGAATAGATATGAAGATCATCAACTATCAAACTCTTTCAGGACAAATCCAAACTGAAAAAAATAGGTTTTGCACGTGGGAGAATGACCCCAACTTTATGAAAGCCTCACATACCTGGTAGGAATAAACCCTTGGTGAAAACCACAACTGGATTGATCGATCTTGTTGAATCTTGCCTTTTTTCTTGTTTCTCCCTTTTTCTCTTTTCTCCAAGCCCTAGCGTAAATTCCAAATTGCTAAAACCGACTAACCTTTTATTTGAGCCATATTAAAATTCTAAAAATGGATCAAAATAATAGGGCAATGAAAGGACTAAAATACCCCTTAAAATACGAATTGTCTATTTCCTTATTCAAATAACCCAACATCCAAAGAGCATATCTCACTCAAACGATCTCAGAATTGCACAAACATGGCGGCATTAGAAGGACCATTCCAAGAGCTTCCCAATTATATATGAAAATACACCTAACTCACCTAACACATAAAATTTTTTCCAGCTTTGACATTATTTCCAAAAAATGATTATTTCAAGTTCTTAGCTTATTCCTAGCTATTCCAAATTGCGAGATGTTGCAAATGTGTAGTATGAATACAAAAATTTATATTTAGTAGGCATCGCTTGGTTGAGATTATCAGATTACACAAGCATAAATAAGAAGTAATAATGAAAACATTGAACAAGTAACTAAACATGAGATACTAAAGTACAAACGTAATAAAGAATAGAAACATGATATAAGGGGTAAGAGGCCGAGTCAACACTGTACATACATCTAACATGGAAAAAATAACACTACATAGGATATAGTCGAACAATAACCTAATCGGACCCTCATAAGCCTAAATGGTAAAACAACAACCATTACCAACTGACCCATAACACGGAGGGTGCAATCAAGAAACTAGTATACTAGTGATAGGTAATGCATATCAATAAGGGTAAGCAACAGTACCACTAGAAACGATATAAAACCTCTAAGAACAAGCACCTTATAATGGGCTTGACCTGCTTGATAATATACTCTCAAGGCAACAACCAATTAAAAATTGAGCATATCTTATATGCCTTTATTATCTCAAGTTGGAAAAGAGATTGTCCTTGACCTCTCATAGTTTCAAAATAATTAATTAGAAGTTGTTTTCCTTGTTTGTAAGATGTTAAGGATTCTGTAGGACTTTTAAAAAGTGAATTCGGGTGAGTATAACTCTCGATATCGAATTTGGCAAGAAGGGATTGTTTGAAACATCAAGGTTTGAAGGTATGCTGTGAAAAAAGATAAACTTCTAAGGCTCTATCTTGTGCATTCCTTATAGTGGGTTATATTGTGCTATAGTAGAGGAATTGATTGCTTTTATAGAGGGATATCTTGGCAAGGCGTCGCTGCTAAAGCGAAAAAAGACCACTATGGCGGGGTAAGCTGCTAATAATGTAGAAAAATTTGCCAAAAATCACCCATGATCATTCAAGGGCGTTTTAGAGAAATGCATGAGAGAGCTTGACCAATTTTCATTTGTTTAGCACAAAAATAATTTGTAAAGGTAAGTAAATAACTCTCCAAACTTGGTAATTGGATTCTTACGAATGAGTATCCGTGGTGCTAAATTTAGGGGAGGGTTTGACTTGATTTAATTGTGCAAAACCATGGTTAGGTAGAATAGTCATGATACTGTTTGAGGATTTGAGATTAGGATAAAATCCTAGTATCTTTTTTGTTTTGCATTATTGGTTACTAGTAAAATCACCCACGCTTCGCACGGGTATTTAGTATCACCGAATTTATCAAAATAATATTTAAAATATGTCAGTCATTAAAGCTAAAACATTATATTATTTTACTTACAAGATTTCATTGTATTAAACATTAATAATGTAATGGAAATTGAAAATTATTAAATCTTATCATTTATCCATAATAATATAAGTATAAATTAATGAATGTAAAAGTACATACCAAGATCTATAATATAAGCAATGGTGTTCAGTGAGCCACTCAACATAAGAAACATACACAAATATTTAATTGTGAAGAAGAGGAAGAGGTTCATAAGTTTCGTTGTTTCAAATGAGAGGAAATCTCTCTATTAATAGACACTAAAGGGTAGTGTGAACAAATTTTTATTACTCATTGTCTAAATGGTTACAACAATTTGGAAAAGTTGCAACCCTTCAAAAATGTCACAACCTTCCATAAAAGTCAAAACTTTTCATAAAAGTCACAACTTTTCATAAAAGTCGAAACTCTTCATTAAAGTCACAACTTTTAATAAAATTCACAAATTTTCATAAAAGTCGCAACTGTTAATTAAAGTCACAACTTTTCATCAAAGTCCAACTTTTCATGAAAGGGAAGGCTAGTTTTGGAAATAAATAAATTAAAAGAGAATTCTTATTTTTGGTGGCGCCACCACATATTTGAAAGAGAACCTTAGGCCCGCCTACGTGGCTAGTTATGAAAAGTTATATATATATATATATATATATATATATATATATAT
>NC_028643.1:29184221-29202676 GCF_001406875.1 Solanum pennellii
TCTATATATATATATATATATATATATAGATACATGAATACCATACAAATAATGATGCCATATTTTCACGGTGAATACCACAAAAGACAACTATAAGTCATGGGTTGGGTAATTCTTCTCATGAACTTTCAACTGTCTGGAGGCTTAAGCTACAACTTTCCATTCTCCATTAACACACAACCCAAACCAACTCTAGATGCATCAAAATAAACCACAAAACCTTGAGTACGTTTTTGTCAAGTCAAAATTCAGAAAGCTCTTCTCACAAGCTTCATACCACTGAAATTTCACTATCTTCTGAAAACTTGGTCAAAAGGGATTAATTGGATCAGAACCCCTCTACAAACCCTCTAGCCAGTCAAACCCAAGAAACTTCTTATTTTAGTTGGAGATATGGGTCTAGGACAATTATGCACTACCTTTATATTTTGGGTATCAGCTCTAATTCCATCACCAGAAACTATGTGACCCATGAACTCCACAAACTCAAGACGAAACTCACATTTAGAGAACTTAGCATACAACTATATATATTTCAAAGTCTAAAAGCTATTCTCAGATGGCTAACACGATCTTCTTCATTCCTTGAATAAATTAGTATGCCACCAATGAAGATGATAACAAACATGTCTAAATAAGGTTTCATATCTCTATGCATAAGATCCATGAACACTACTGGTGCATTAGTTAAACTGGACGACATGAACAAGAACTCATAATGACCATAACGGGCCCTGAACGTTGTCTATTGAATATCCCATTCCCTAACTTTAAACTAATGGTAGCTTGATATGAGGTCAATTTTTTTTTAGAAACATGAAGCATCCTTAAGCTGATTGAAAAAATGATCAATTCTTAGAAGAAGATACTTATTTTTGATGGTAACTTTGTTCAACTGACGGTAGTCTATACACATCCTAAGATAACCATACTTATTTCTCACAAGAAAGACTGAAGCGCCCCAAGGTGAGAAACTTGGGTGAATGAATCCATCATCTAAGAGATCTTTTAGTTGTTCTTTCAACTCTGTAGGGGCAATTTTGTATGGCTGAATAATGGTAGGACGAGTATCTGGAATAATGTCTATGCCAAATTCTATTTCTCTTTGAGGAGAGACTCCAGGTAGATCATCAACAAAGAATTCTGGAAATTCTCTTACTATAAGAACTGACTAAATGGGAGGGATCTCAAAACAAGAGTCATTAACTTGGAGTAAGTGATATATACAACCCTTTAAAACTAAATTTCTCTCCTTAACGTATGAAATGAAATGACCCTTAGGCACTGCTGAACTACTACTACACTCTATGACTGACTCATTAGGAACTTGAAACTTGAAAACATGAGTTCTACAATCTATTGATGCATAACAAGCATGAAGCCAGTCCATACCTCGAATTACATTAAAATCTACCATGTCTAAGTCAATTAAATCAATCATGGTGACTTTGTGATTGATGGAAATGACACAATAACGATAGACTTTTTCTACTAGAATAGATTCCCCAACAAGTGTAGAAACACAGAAGCGCTCACAAACTTTCTAAGGAATATCATCAAACTTATCTACAACATAAGAGGTTAGAAACGATAAACTTGCTTCAGGATTTAGAGCAACATAATCATCAAATGTAAAGACCTTTATCATACTAGTAACAACATCTAGAGAGTTCTCTTTCTCTTGACGAATAGTGATCGCATCGAGGCGGTTTACACCTCCACAAGTACAAGAAATAGCTCCTTTAGGTGCAGCCCTGTCTTATGGAGAAACTGATTAAGATTGAGCTCTATTGCCCAGATTTCCACAACATTGACTCTTATTATGACACTCTTTCAAGAAGTGACCATGTTGACCAGACATGAAACAACCTATATACCCAACACGACACTTACCTTAGTAGTTTTTACAACACATAACTCATGCGGGAGTCGAACTACCTCCTTGTGCCTAGAGTTGTCAATATGGGCTAGCCCAGCCCATCCGGGCTTGCCTATATAGGCTTCGACATTTTACGGGGCAGGCCGGGCTATCCCATTTTCGGTGTGGGCCAGAAAAACGGCCAGCCCAACCCACAAGTACGTGGGCTACTGGCTTGCCGGGCCAGCCCACTTTTTTAAAAATTATATTATTTTTAGAATTATTAAATTAAATTATAGATTATAATTTTGAAACATTATCATAAATATCGACTGAACAATATAACATGATCTTAATGTAACTGTTTTTTATCAAATCCACGTACAAAATTATTTATACAATATTTATTATGATTTTTCTCAAGTAAAAGTATAAATATCTAAATATAAATAATAACCTAATTGTTTTGAGTTTGAAATATCTTTAATTTAAAATTTTAATATTATATTATAGTTTTAAGTTAATTTTTATTGTCCCACGGTCTATCCCTACCGATATTTCTCAAGCCCCACAAATATGAAGGTTTCTTCAGGCCGGGTAAAAAACCCTTTTCTCAAATGGGCTCCAAAAATCGTAGCCCAGCCCTATTAAATCCCGGGTTAGGCCACTTCGGCCTAGCAGGCCTAGCCCATATTCACGACCCTACTTGTGCCACTGTACCTTGAGACCGTGCAGGTCTAGCTCGAAAAATTTGCGAATTATTACCATTATACTCACCCTTGTTTCTGGGTGCAGGTGCACTAGCAGATGCTGGTGCAAACCCAATTTGCTTCTAAAAAGGACAAAGGATTCACACTACCTTTTTGATGTCCATGTTCATTCCCTAACTTAGATTTCTTACTTATTAACTCTTCCATGTCCCTTAGCTTTTCTTTCTCAACATATTGCACATAAATAATTAAACCGGATATGTCCGTGTCACCTATCAACATTGCTGCCCTGCCCTCTTTGCTTGATAGATGTCCCAACCCAGCGACAAACAATTTTATCCTACTCCTCATGTCCTTAACCATTTTCGGATCATAACAAGATAGTTGGGTGAACATTAACCTATACTCACGCACACTTAGAGAATCCTTCTTAAGTGTTAGAAATTCTTGTACCTTAGCCTATTTCTTTTTTCAAGGAAAGAAACGCCCCAAGAATGCTTCTTAAAAACAGGCCCTACTTTCTGGTGGTGCATCCTCATATCTACCCTCTTTCCGCTGGTCAAACAAAGTCCTAGCAACACTTTTTAGTTGATATGCAGCTAGCTCAACTCTCTTGTATCAACAACATGCATCCCATTGAATACCTTTTTCAGATCCTCAATGAAGTTTTCCAAATCCTTGATAGTGATTGAGCGAGTAAAGCTTGGAGCATTCATCCTTAAGAACTCTTGGTTCGTCAAAGTATCAACCACTACCTACTCAGCTTCTCTCTGTAGCCAAAGCTGATTAGTCATAGCTTTACTTATCATCCTTATCGCCTCTCTGAACTCGGCGTTACAAATTGCCCCCTAGGGTTGCACTTAAGGTGCATTAGGTACCCCTTGATCCTAAGGTTCAACATTCCTCCTAGTTGGACGATATTCGACTTCTCTTCGTGAAGGCATGATTATCTAAAACACGCACGAGCACGAATAATAAGAAACTTCTTAGACATAAAACTATAACCCATGAAAAAGAGTGTGAAAGAAGCGAGATAATTTCTGAAGTGTTGCAAACTCCTAATTATGCTGTGAAATAAGATAATTTGGGAGGACTTCTGAGGCTCTATCTTGTGCATTTTTTATAGTGGGTGATATTTCAGTACAGTAGTGGAATTGATTCCTTCTATAGAGGGATATCCGGGTATGGCGTAGCTGCTATAGAGAGATAAGACTGCTATGGCGGGGTAAGCTGCTAATAATGTAGAAAAATTCTCCAAAAACCACCTATGATCATTCAAGGGCGTTTTAAAGAAGTGTATGAGTGAACTATAACAATTTTCATTTGTTTGCCACAAAAATATTTTGTAAAGCTAACTAAATAACTTTCCTAACTTGGTATTTGGATTCTTAGAATGAGAATATGTGGTGGTAACTTTAGGGGAAGGTTTGACTTGATTTGATTGTGGAAAACCCTGGTTTAGGTGGAATAGTCATGATAGTGTCTGGGGATTTGATAATAGGATATAATCCGATATTTACTTTGTTTTGCATTATTGTTTACTAGTAGAATTACTGTGCTTTGACCTGGGACTTATTATCACCGAATTTATAAAATAATATTTTAAATTTGTCGGTAATTAAAGTTAAACCACTATATTATATTACATACAAGAGTTCTTAATAACAAACATTAATAACATAAAGGAAAATGAAAATTATTACATCTTATAATTTATCCCTAATAATATAAGTATAAATTAATAAATGTAAAAATACATACCAGGATTTATAATAGAAGCAATGGTGTTAGTGAGCTACTCAACAGTAGCAAAATACACAAATGTTTAATTGTGAAGAAGAAGATGAGGTCCATAATTTTTTTTATTTAAATGAGAGGAAATCTCTCTATTTATACAAACTAAAGGGTAGTGTGAACAAATGTTTATTATGCCTTATCGGAAAGGTTACAACTATTTCAAAAAGTTGCAACCCTTCGAAAAGGTCACAACCTTTCATAAAAGTTGCAACTTTTCATAAAAAGTCACAACTCTTCATCAAATTCACAACTTTTCATAAACTCACAACTTTTCATAAAAGTTGTAACTCTTAATTAAAGTCACAACTTTTCATAAAAGTCACAACTTTTCATAAAGTCACAACATTTATGAAAAGGGAAGGCTAGTTTTTGAAATAAATAAACTAAAAGAGAATTCTTCTTTATGGTGGCGCCACCAAAAATTAAAAAGAGAACCTTAGGACTGCCTACGTGGCACCACCACAAACAAGAATTCTCTTGTAATTATTATTTCCAAAATTACCTTTTGTCACGACCGGGGAGCACCCCCTAAAATTAACATGACGTACTTGACCTCTCCTAGGTCTTGTACAAGCCCATAATAATCATTCATCGCATAGTCATAGGAAATTAGCGAAAAATTTGAGACTTTTCATTACACATCATATTCTAGAAACATCACTTCATATTAACATATTATAGGTCGTAATACATAGTTAGACACTTAGTCTCTTTTGCCATCTTAGACTCAACATCATTAGAGTAGAATAGGGACACAACCCTTATCAATATATAATAATAACTAAGTTAATTACATACTTTGAACATAAACATAGCATAGGGAATCCTTGAATCATAAGGATCCTTTTCTTGATCTTGGGAAACATATATCAAGACCTTCACTTTAGAGGCATCTTTAAGCATCCATTATCTACTCTTTGTGTAAAAAAATGTAGTAGAATTGTGTTAGAACAAGAATGCACTAAGTAAGACAACCATGCAAAAACATGCATTTAAAGAGGAGATTTGGTTAGAAAACCATGCATAATGCCTTTTACTGAAACTTCATAAAACCTTGATACATTAAGTACAACATAGCTCATATACTTCACATAGGCATAGACACCATTCATGTCAACACACAAAGTCACATTTATTGCATTTAAAGCACATCAATCATATTTATCTCATTACCTTCATTTACCTCAATTAATTAACCCCTAAGTAACACTTGGTGCAATGCATGAATAGTGTCCCATTACACCATCCACACTCAAGTATCACCATAAGGTCAGCAAGGTGAACATTCGTACAACCTTCAGTAACTCAAACATATACATTCATGAAAACATAAGATATCATAAGAGACCTACTTCATACATGACCATACTTCATAAACCACATAGGAGACTCATTCAAAGAAAATCATACAAGTCAAGACTTCCAACAACACCATAGCAAGGCAATAGTAAACATATACATACTTTAACTTCCTATCATTAAACATCATAAGACCTTACTCATAATCCCAACTTAAGCCTACTATTGAAATGTAAATGTGAAGTCCCATAACCTCACACATACTTAGTAACCTCACAAAGAGACCATAAGCATACCATCTACTACATACATCAACATGACAACCATAGTCAACTGCATACCTAAGTAGTAGCTTCATCATATGACAAGTAAAACCAATTCTATACATATAATCATATAGTCAATACGACCAACATTATGCGTCCAAAGTAAGACTTCGTTATATGGACACAATAAGACTTATACTATACATATTATCATAACAATTGGTCTATATCATAATGTCATGCATGACAGACATACACATATACATATAGAACACCTTCCTAGAACTCCCTTCAAGAGCTACTTGTGCAATGCATACATAAGTTCATTACTCTCACCTATACTAGGAAACATCCCTTAGATTATCCTAGTTAGGATTCATTACTTTACTTCCATTGTCTATTCTACTTTAGGGAAATCCTAGCCTGAACCGACAATATGACCATGTGAGATAAACATGGACCGGTGTCATGCCCTCACACTAAAAGAGGGTATCTTACTTGCTAAGGTAAGGCATGTGTATCATTCTAGCATATTTGGTTTATCCACTTGCTAGGTCATATAGGGTAACATAGTTATGGAACTTGGAGGTATATATGGAAACCCACTTTATGAAAATTGGGAATTATAGTTATCCACCTTGTGAGGACTATGGTGAACAAGCCTTCTCTTTAGGAAGGGGCACCCATCATCATCAAGTTCACTCAGTGTCGAGCTAACTTTTCTTTATTGACATGACTTAATTAACATTACTTAATTAGAATAGGCTTTAGGAAATTAACTCCTCATATGCTTATCTCATAGGTTATAGATGAGAATGTCCATTCATCAACCGAAATCATGTAGAATATATCTCACATGGAAATAGCATATTCAAGCACAATATAGTTTAGAGTACGATTGAGAACCCTTTCAAAGGACCCCACTTTACTAGATTATGATGCATGCTTCATTATATGAATTAATGTGTGTGTACATGTTCATAGATGAGGAAACCGTTCACATACCACATTTAGACACTGCACATATGCATACTTCATCATATCATATACTTTCATGTTCATAGCTTAATCATGCATTCATATTCATATACATAGAGAAATCACCCTAGGAACCATTCTATCAAGGTAGACATGTACCATACCCTTACCTATACTAGTTCACCTATAAAGTCATCCTAGTTAAGATACATCTTCATACTTTCATGGACATAGAATTTACATGCATAGTAGTAGACATTAGTGCATATGATAATTATCCTTTAATTAGACACAATGAACCTACACTACTTGCATACATGTATGAGGTGTGAGTGTATGTGCATATTGATCATCATGATCACATAATTTCTATAACATATCCTTGAGTCAGCCACCCTCCTATGATGACAATACACATTAATGCATAGATCACACACCACATTATAGAATAAAAGACAAGACATCTTCAATCATTGATATAGGACTCCTACATTGGCTAAAATCACACAATAATATAGGGGTACATAGGTATGGGGTCATTCACTATTAGCACTTCATAAATGGCAGCACCTAGACCATACCTAACCCTAACAACTACATTCAATTGTAGAGTACACCATCAACACCTAGCACATTATACTAGATGGAAAGACTAGGCATATACTTCACATTGTGTAATCATAATAAACACATCTCATAATTCATAAACTTTACTTCAAGTTCATGATCAACACATATAGATTTCCACAAGAAAAAAAACACCGCCACCATAAGTGCACCTATTACACAATGCCATTCAAGGCCAAGCTACTATCAATTCTATACAAAGTAGAAGGAATAGGGTAAACTTACAATTCTCTAAGATTTGATAATCATTGATCAATTACAATAATTCATAAATAATGCATATATAAAACAGTAGCTAAAGGTAGAATAACATAAATGAAATATATAATTCAATCATCATAGGATCAAGATCACATTACCCACATTATAGGCTAAATTGGGATTTTGGGAGGAACATGGGTTCATCATAAAATTGGATTAAAGTAAATATTTTAAACAGTAGAAAATCATCAATTCATCATAAGAATGCTTTTGAAATAGTTTTGAGAAGGAACCCATGGCTAGATTGAAAGATGTAGATTTTGATCATAAAATCTCTTTGAAAACATTGGAAGGAACTCCATAGATGAATAGATAACTAAGGATAAATGATCAAAATACCTCATTACATGAAAATACCAAGAACTATTGATGAATAATCCATGGAAATCCAGCAACCAAGCTGTTCTTGAGATTCATCTCCAATGGAGGTTTCTTGAGAGGGTTTGTTTTTAGAGGGAAGGTGAAATTTGAAGAATGAATTCTAATTAGGGTTTTTATGTTATTAAATAACATAATATACCTAAAATACCCCATAATGACTTTCCATAATATTTTTGGGACGTGGGGTGAATTTCCCATTCACCACTTAAGTGCACAATTGGTTTGACAGCACTGCAGGCACCAATGACGGAAGGCAGTCGACGGACCATCGTCTGATCGACGGCCTCGTCTTGTTGCTTTGTAGTTTTTTTTATTGAGACTCCAATTTGGGGTCCTGAGCTCAAACTTTTAAGATTGATAAATTTCCCCAATAGACGAGGTGTTGATTCACCCACGAGGCGTCGAATGATGGTTCGTCGTTTGGACACTGGCAAGGCAGTGTCTAGGCAGCGTTGGATCCTCCTCAAGGACCCCTTGGGTGGTCCTTGGGGAGTCATTCCCAGAACTTTTGAAACTAATCATGATGATAAACATGTTAAGGACATTTCCTATAATTTGAGCATCAAACAACATGTAAAACATATCAAGGCACAATAGAACACACTAGTTTGTCTAAGGTCTAACTTTTGAACGTTTCAGACGTTCTTGGACTTTTGACCTACAAATCACTTCAAATAAAGTATACATACTTTAAAACACTTCATAAATATTTTATAAACTTTTAGGCACATGTGAGGCTCTATACACCTAAATTCATTTTGAAAAACCTTACAAGTTTCCCTTTCATGAAAAGTTGTGACTTTAATTAAGAGTTGAAATTTTTATAAAAAGTTGTGAATTTTATGAAAAGTTGTAACTTCAATGAAGTGTATATGAAAATTTTAGAATTTTATGAAAAGTTGTGAATTATATAAAAATTTTATGAAAGGCTTAAGTTAAGTAGGGATTTTTTAGGCCTGATTGAGGTAGATGATGGTTGGACTATTTCCCATTTACGTTGTGTGTATATGTTAATTGTTTCGTAAGTGTTACTTGTACAATACGTGATTAGGGTGTTAGAAAGGGATGAAATTGAAATGATGTATAGTTATCAATCTTAGGGGTGACAATTTTTGTCCATATATGTTAAAAGTAACCATTTAATCCACATTTATTTAAATGGATCAATCATAGTTTTAAATAAGTAAATATGGGTTGATTTATCTTAAGAGATCATACAAATATGGAAAAATTGTTTAAAAATGAAAATCCAAATAGGCTCATCATCCACTCACAATAAAAGAGATGCCCTTGATTGCTTTGGAAGTTCATAAATCTATTTATTTTTATTTTTTAAAAAATATTAGAGGGTCGGGTGGAGGTGAAGGGTGTAGGGTAGAGGTGGGGGTGGGTGAAAAATTAATTGTCTTTTAAAAAATATGTGTAGGGTAGGGGTAGGGGTAGGGTTGAGGTTGGGGATGAACAAAATTTAAGTTTTTATTTTTAATAAAAAAAATTTATGGGTGCGGTGGGGGTAGGGTGGGAAGGAGGGAAAAGGTGTGAAAAATATTTAAATTCTTTTTCCTAATTTTTTTGAGGGTAGGAAGGTTAGGGTGTGGTAGGGTGGAAGTTGGGGGCATTGTTTTGGAAATTTATTTGAGTTTTTGTTTTAAAAAACAATTGGTGGTGGGTGGAGGTGGGACCGGGTGGGCGAATTTTTTTATTAAAAAAATTGGTATGGTAGAGGTGTGGGTGGGAGTTGGAAGGGATGGGGTCTAGAGGTAGAAAATAATTATTTTTGTTTTTAAAAAAAAATTGCAATTATTTAGGTGTGTGTGGGGTAGTTGGGTTGAGTATTAACAATTTGCTTTTAATTAATGTTTTTTTTTTTTACTTTAGGAGATCAAAGTGGGTTAGAATCATTTTGTCCAAATCATATTTGACTAAATTTATATTTATCCATTTTTCATATGGATAGATTGAAATTCAAACAATTTTGTCTCAATCCATCCAAATCTAATACAATTTACCATTTTACACCCCTAGACAATCTCATGTAATTAACTTGTCATATTTAATTGTGTTTTACAAGTGTGATTATATGCGGTGTGAATGTGATTATGTGATAAGTATTTCTCGATTCTCTCATGTACTACATCTAGTACATATTATCGATTGGCTCAGGTACAAAACTTAAAATGATATCTTTGGTTGGCTCGGATAGCATGCGAGATACATATTATGAGTTCACTCGGTTACTAGGAAATATCTATTTGTTGTCTCTAGTACCACGTTTGGTACATATTTTATATTGATTGGTTTTTGAGTCACACCTTTTACATGTGATTGTTCTGTGTGTTGGTTCCATGAGTGAACCAGGTTGATTTTATTGCAATGTTGTTGAACATATTTTTTGTGATTGTTAAATCGGGATGAGGATTGAGACTCGTGGTTATGTTACTGATTGTAACTATATTATTATTTTTCTTGTTTTACTATGTTTCAATAAATTATTTATATTTAGAATAATTGGAGTTGGTGGATGATTATACCAATATACTATTAATTTTGTATGTTAATCTGCATTTTCTTTATTTTTATTGAGTACAAGGCATATTCCAATAGTTGCTACACGACCTTAGTTGAGAATTTGACACTTTCTTAGTCCAAGGGTGAGCTGCTTCATCTTTCGGGATTTTGTGGGTTCATATTTTTCCTCTAGTCAATTTTTGGGACTTTGACTTATTTTGTTATGGAGATGCATTCCCGTATTCTAGAGTATGTAAATGTTTTGGAACACAACTTTGAAATTTTAGGGGTTTATTTCCACATATGTTTTGTTATAATTGGTTTTAGTGATGAAATTTGTTTAACTAATGAAAACGGTTATTTTAGTTATTAGATTATGTGTGTTAGTAGATAATGTTGGACAAACTATTCTAATATCTCAAAAACAAGTATTGATATAATTATCTATCTATATCTATATTACGCTAATAGCATGAACTCCTAAATTGAATATTAAATTACTATAATATCCCTAACTTAGGTTTTGACTTTTTCGATAAGTTGTAACTTTGATGATAAGTTGTGTGACTTTTTTCAAAGGATTTTGAGTTTTCGATGAGTTGTGACTTTTTCAAAGAGTTGTGACTTTTCCTAAGAGTTGTGAATTTTTCAATATGTTGTGATTTTTTCAAAAGATTGTGACTTCATGGAAAGGTCACGACTCTTCAGATAATACACAAAAAATAAATGTCCATACTACCCTTTGCTGATTATAAATAGAGGGGTTTCCTCTTATTCTTCAACCACAATTTTTTTTCGTGAACTTCTACACTTCTTCTTCTTGCATATTAAAAAACATTCATGTAATTTATTGTCTTTGAGTGAGTTTGAAATTAAGAGGAATACGAGTTACCACTAATTTGAAGTAAATTGTTCTAACCTATGAGGTTATATTCCTTAAGGTCAAGTATTTGAGGAATATAATTCTTATGATATAACAACTATTTTTTTTGCTTGATATATATATATATATATATATATATATATATATATATATATATATATTAGTATGAAAAGTTCCAATATATAAATTGAACATGATGTAGTCTAAATTCTTTTGTTTTATTTAATAATTTCTCTTGTGATGTAGATATATTCTTCTGAATATCTTTTCAAAAAGTATTTATCTTCTCAAGAGTTATAGAAATGTCATGATTTGGTGTTTTTATGCTCAAGATAAAAGAATAACTTATTTATCACTGCTACTTATGCGATTTAGATTCTCGGGAAGTTAGTTTTAAAACATTTATTACTATATAAACATTGCCCTTTTATTTTACTGATTTACTAATTTCAAATATTTAAGTAATTTTAATGAAGAATAGTTTATATATCTTGTAATAACTCTAGTTTTAGTTTGTATTAGTTTAATTTTTGTTGTATTATCAATTCGTTTTTTTTTTCAATAACAATTTCAATTGTAATGTAGATATATGCTTCTGAATATCTTTTCTCAAAATTATTAAACTTTTCAAGAGTTAAAGAATTTTCACGATTTGTTTTTTTGAGGCCCAAGCTAAAATAATTATTTTATTTATCAATGTTACTTATGTGATTTAGATTGTTAGAAAATTTACTTTAAAGTAATTATTACTATGTAAACATTGTTCTTTTGTTTTACTTATTTAGTGTTGTTTTTAATATTTCAATATTTTTGATGAAGAAAAGTCCATATGACTTGTAATAATGCTAGTTGATGTTTTTATTAGTTTAATTTCTATTGTAGTCTAAATTTATGTGTGTTTGTTAACAATTTTTCTTGTGATGTAGATATATGTTTCTGAATATCTTTTTTGCAAAATTATTAAGCTTCTCAAGAGTTAGAGAATTTTCATGATTTATGTTTTTGATGTCCAAGATAAAAAAATAACTTTATTTATCAATGTTACTTATGTGATTCAGATTATCAGGAAGTTTGATTCAAAATAGAACATTGCCTTTTTGTTTTGCTAATTTACTATTTCTTAATATTTCAACATTTTTGACAAATGTTGATATATATGGAGGTATTTATATCTGTTACGAATGCATTATACAATTAAAAAGATCATCTAAATACAAATATATTATTTTAAATTTTCCAAGCACTACTAGAAATTTGACTTACTGAAACGCTTATATAGCAACGATTATACAACCGTAGCAATATCTCACCTATTACAACAGTTATAACCGTGAACAAATAACGTTGAATTTATTATAACAATTCTTTAAATGAACTGTCGCATCATCCCTATAACCGTCCCTATAGAGATTCTATGGCTCCAAATTTTATAATTGTTGCAATAGCTAACTCTATGACAACGATTATTTTAGGAAAAATATTGTGGTTCTGATTTGTATCACTAAATATATTTCCCTCCTAAAAATACATATTTCCCTCCATTAATTTTTCAAAAATCCTAAATATATTTTATCCCAAAATACATTCTCCCATTAAAAAATATAAAGAAAAAAGACTTAATTATTCTCTAAAACCTTCAGCGACGTGAGCATACTCCACAAAACAACGAAGCCCTATTCCATATATTTTCACTCAAAGCATCTCTTGGACAACGAAGATCTCTTGGACAGTGAAGCTCTTGGACAACGAAGCATTTGGTGAGGAAAACAACAACGAACTATTTCTAAGCTCATGGACAACAAAGCTTTTGGTGAAGCTCATTGGTCCTCTTGGACACCGAGGTTTGACTACGAATTCTTCCATATAAAGATGAATAATGTTTATGTTTTCCCTCCTAGTTCATGATTTCTAGGTCTCCATTGAAATATTTTTCAAAAATCTTAAAGAATAAACAATAGTTTAGTCTTAAATCTATGTCATTTGTTCTAATCAAGGTAGTGAATACAGTTCCCCTGTTTGACTATGTGATGCCTATTGAAACATGAAAAAAAAACACTTTTAATTAAAGTTAAAGTTGAGATTTTGGGTTAAACTTGAAGAAGATTTAGGTTTAAAGTAAAACTTGAAGGGATTATGGTTGAGTTATCCCTTTGTAAAGTAGAACTGTAGAAGAATATGTTAGAAACCTTTTTGTGTTCTTGTCTCAGTGTTGCTGCCCCGAAAAGATAATACTTTTGACCTTAACTCGTTTTAGCTGACATTTTGTTTTGATAATTAAAAGCTTACTGTCATATTTTGTTTTCCTTCGCTCGAATTCTTCTTTTCTCCTTTGATTTAGTGTTGATGCATAGTGATGTACTCTTTGGTTTCAAATTGATTGTGTCTTAGTTATTTGATATAATAGCTACTCTTGTGTTTGTTGTTGTTTTTTTCGTGAGTGATATTGCTTCAATCACTTGTTGTTTCCTTTGAATGGGTTTAGTCAAGTATGTTTTAGAATTTACCTATTGACTTTATTTAAGTTTGCTTATCATGGTTTCTATTTGTCTGGTTGCTTTGATGTTCCTCCAGTTCAGCTCATGTGCTTGCTTCCTATTACTTTCTGGATTAATTTGACTAATTGTTTCTCATGTCTGTTTGTGATATGTGGAGCTTCGTCTTTCATTTTTAACAAATTCCGAAGAGTTGAAAGAGCATAGAACTGGGAGGTTGCGACTAACCACATAGTTCTTGTGATTTCTTTTCTTATCTCATTAATCTTTCATCAATGTTCTCATTTTATATGGCTGATTTGATTGCCTTTGTATTAGTAGTTTATGTGGTATAGGAAGTATTCTTTCAAGTCTGATGGAACTGATTTTGTTGGTAAGTTTTGACTTTTGCTTCCCCCATCAATATTTTGTCCTTTCTTCAATATTGAAAATTATCTCGCTTTAGCTTCCAATAGTTTGATTTGTGCTTAGTTACCTTGAATTTTACTTTAACTCAACTATGTGGATACTCCATATATGCACCTGAAGCTACTTATATTTTTTTTTCGCAACAACTTTGCTAATTACATTAACCCTTATGATAATTCGCATTTTCATGAACATGAGTAGGATAATCCTATGGATGTCTTCGGATTTTTTCACGAATAGATATTTATTGTTCTTGGAGGTTGGCTGGAGAAACATCATATAATTCTGTAAATACATCCTCAATTGGGGGTTGCTCTTGTTTTTCTGCAACTTGAATGGCTTGCAATACCTGCTTCCTGATATTACTGCGAAGTTCATATTCAACCTGAGAGTTCAACCAGCTTCGTCCATACTCCAAATAGTTTAATATTATGGAAGCAACAAATAAAAGTTTTACATTAGTCCATACTCCAAATAGTTTAATGTTATTTGAGTTTATTGAGTTTATATGTGTATGTCTTATATATATATGACATTGTAATAGCTTTGTAATTTCTAAGTGTTTAGCTTCGAGAGGTAGTGAATTGATTTTAACGTAAAAAGAAGCAATTAATTGCGTTTTGGATTACTTTTTCTTTTTTTACTTTATAGTGGTTAGTAAATTTAGAATGAAATTCTTAAAATATTGAACCTTTGTGTTGTTTTGTTATTCGATGAGTTTTTATGAGCTGATTTGTGGAAATCTTGAATCTTTTTTCCCTTAAATTCCTAAGTGTTTAACATAGGAAGAAACAATTCATTGCATTTTTTATTATAGTGGTTGGTGAATTCTTAATGGGTTTTTTGAAAGATTGAATCTTTTGTTTGTTCTGTTATTCGACGACATTACAAATTGAATCTTGTATTGTTTTTTTAGCTTGGAGAGGAACTATAGTGCTTTATCTTACTTGGGAGTGAATTGACCTATGTAATTAATCTTCATGAATATTGATTTTAACATATATAAAAAGAAGCAATGCATTGCATTATTATTTAGTACAAGTTATTCACGACATCTAAGATGCTAGAGAGTCAGTAGTTTCATATAGTTAATAAAAGTATTACCATAAATATTCCTTTTGTGAAAGAATTATGAGCAAGGTTTTAATTTTTAACTCATCAGATCTTAATTTTTTCTCAATTCTCCGAGTAATAAAATACATTCTTTAGGTTTCTGTCATTAGACTGTTGTTTAACAAAATAATCTATGTGCTTTGATGTTTCACTATAGCATGCATCTATTGGATAGCTTTTTCCTTTTTATTTTATAGTTATTGGTGAATTTTTAATGAGTTTCTTGAAACGTAATATTTAACTTTTTTGTTGTTTTATTGTTCGACGAGTTTACTGAGTTGAATTTGTGAAACTCTTGAATCTTTTGTTGTTTTTGTCTGATATTGCTAGGTGTTTAACTTGGAATTCCTAAGTAAAAACTTTAAAATGTGTATGACTATTGTGCATCAATTAAGCTTTTACTAAAATTTACTAAATTATTTATATTTTTCTTAATTATATGTAGGTGATGAAACAGATGAAAGCAACGAAAGTAGCAGTGAAGACTTGACATAGGACCTGAATTGTTGATGTTAGCTTTATTGGTGTTCTAGCAGTGAAAATTGTGTGGTTCATGTGTTTAACCTTTTTTTGAATGGTAAAAAATATTTTGTATATTTTTCTATATTGATATTAGAATCGTGGATCTTGAATTCTAATTTTGGTAATGAACATTTCTTCTCGCGAATAATTCATGTGTATTTTATGTTATTTTACTTCAATAGCTCAATAATATACTATTTGTTGAAGTGTACCAATAAATATATATATATATATACGGTGCAATAAATTAATAATAATTGTTGCCAAATATAATAAGAATCGTTGCTAGTTCCATGTAATAACCATTGCAATAGCCATTGAGCAACATTTTTATAATTGTTTAAAACTGTTGCATTACCCTATAAAATCGTAGCAACAGAATAAAATGATTTATTGAAACGAAAGAATAATTGTAGCCATAGCCTCAAAAGAACTGATGCATAAACCTCTTTTCCAACGGTTCATAACCGTACCAATACAACACAAACTGTTGGCAAGTATGTAAAATAAAAACCGTAGCAATAGATCTATCTATGATTATGGTAGAATTGTCTATTGCAACGGTAAAAGAACTGTGGCAGTAGATCAAATTACAAGTAGTGAAGTTCTTTTTTCAAAAAAAAAAAGTTCATAACAAATGTGAAAACATGTGATATATATGAACCATCTAAAATTTTCATTAACAAAATGAATTTTATATTCAATAATATAGAATAAATACTTTCATTTTTTTCCCTACACTAAATTAAAATATAATAACTATAAAAAAATAGTAACATTAACTAGAAGTCCTATTTATTTATCTAAGTGTACAATTTATTAGAAATTCATATGGTACATTAATTTGTTAGTTCTAAAATTATAATTTCTCTTAGTTATTACTAATTATTACAATTATTATTCACACTCCTCTACATTCTTTAGTTATAATCTATGAATTCTCGTAGTTACTAAATTAATATTTCTATCTTCTTCTTTTCTTTTATTAACTTTTGACCATAATTTTTGATATTATTATATCTCGCCTATATATGTGATAACATTGTGTTGTTTCTCCTTAAGCGAATCATAGTTTGTTGATATAATTAAAAATTGTTTACAAGTATATGAACTATATCTTTGTTGAGGGTAAGATAAGAATGTCACTATATATATAATTTCAAAGTTAGAATATATTCTTTAATTTTAATATTTAGTGTTTCTTGTTAAGAAAAAGAAAACCTTTATCAGTTAACCATTTGTAACACCTCGCTATTTAAAATAACTAGAAAGTTCTAGAATTAAAATGAACTTGTTTTTGGAAAGAACGAAAATCTGAAAAATTTATAAGTTATGTTAAGTTTGATTTTTTGGTCAACTTCAAATGATCATAACTCCTAGCTCAAAATATTTTAGGTGTACTTCAAGACACCTTAGGATATATTGAAATTATCTACAAACGCCGTCGTGTTTACTCAACGTCGAGTTTGTATGAGTGAGCTACGTCCATTTGAAGTTGGATTGTCTAGTTAAGGAAAGTCAAAACCGGATTTTGGAAAGGTAGTTTTGTCTTTTTCTTACCCTTTTATTTTAATCCGTTTTTTGTAATTACTTAGGGTCTTAACTGAACTTGTTCATTCAACGCTTTTGAAAATTGAGTTAGGATTTTTAGAAAAGAGAAAAAAAGAGGAGAAAAGAGAAGGGAAAACAAGGAAATCGTCAAGTTCTTAAGGCTTGGAAGGGAAAACAAGGAAATCGTCAAGTTCTTAAGGCTAAGAAGTGGATTTAGTGAAGGGGTTATCTCTACGAGGTATGTGAGTTCACATATCATTGGGTTCGTTCACTCACACATCAAACATGTTTATTTCAATATGATTTTTGTTTTCAAAGATTGAGTCTTTGATATTCTTAAGTTTTATTCTTGAATTGCTTTGTTTCTTAAATTTGGGATGAGATTGAGAAATTCTTGAGAGTTTAAGGTCGATTGTTAGAGTTTTTTTAAGTTAGATTTTGGTGTACTTCTATTGGGTCTGAATCTAATGAGGAATTGAGAAAATAAATTTAATTTAGGCAATTTGGGTAAGAAATCGCAGACCTGTTCCTTAGTATTGACAAATTTTTGCTAGATCGTGGAGTGCTCACGGACTGTTCTATCACATCCGGATTGTACCCCCTAGACGTAACCGGCGTCGTCGTCCTCTTTGAGGACTAAGACTAGCCTCTTAGCTTACATCATTACTTTCATAGGTTTAAATGCGTACATTTTAGAAATTTTTCATTACTTCTACACTAAGGTTTACAAAGACCTCTACATACACATAATATTTATATCGAGTCTTTTGCTTTTATTGCACACACACACGCAGACATATA
>NC_028643.1:29203050-29245191 GCF_001406875.1 Solanum pennellii
ATATATATATACATACTTACATACATATATATATACACATATATCTAACAAGAGTGTAATAATTTCGGCCTAGCCCAAACATCAATACAATTAGACCACATATAAGTAATACTGTGTTTAGTATCTAAATGAAAAGGAAAGAAAATAAGAGTATTAATAATAAAACAACTTCATAAGATTGATAGTGGCATCGCTCGCCCTCGAAAAGTGAGGACCTACCCAACTTGGATGATTGAGAATTCCAAGTCTTCTTCAAAGTCGTCTCAATAGTCCTTCAACAACTGGAACCTAAAATGTTTGGGAAAAGGAAGAAATGGGGTTAGTAGACCAGTTTTATTAAGTATGAGACCATATATACACAAATCATGAAATCATGCTTAAAAGGGACATTTCATTAAAACATGCTATTTTACATTTAGAAAGCCTTACGAATATTTCAAGAAAACAATACCAATCATAAGACATATTCATTAAGTCATAGGCATGTACATCACAAAACCAACAACACTAAGTCTAGTCAAGTCAACATGCATATCATTTTATTGAACACATAGTCAAAGTAAATCTATCATCAAGCTATAATAGCAATAAGCATGGATAAGAGTACACTATAATATAACCAAAGCAAGACCATCACTCATGACCCTCTTTAAGTCCACTTTTGCAATAACTAAGAAAAACCCCATAACCTTACTTAATCAAGTAAACCTAGCAAGAACCATAACCAATGTCCAACTTCACATAACATAATATTAGGAGTAGGTTATATCATACTTTATCAATAGACACCAAATACATGTTCATAAGAGGAATAATCATCATATAGTGTCATTCAAATGTAAGATCATCATATACATAATATATAAATTTCTAAGCATATACATACATAAGAACATCCTCCTAAGCTTCCCTCAAGGCTAACTAGTGCAATGTATAGGTAGAGTCCCATACTCCTACCTAGACTAATATAATTCCCTTAGGTCATCTTCATTAGAGTTCAATCCTTAAGTTCATTTAACCTTTTGGGAATATCTAGCCTTAACCGACATATACCACAGCTAATGTGGAATCTGATGTCATGAAACCCTACACCGAAAAAGGCGGTCTACTTGACAAGGTAGTACAGAAAATATTAACATGGAAGCTATGTGAATCCACTAGCAAGTGTTCCTATGGGGGCAACATAGTTCAAGAACTAGGAGATCTGGTTGGGACCCTCCTTATGATACATGCATTGTAGTCTCCAAATCTCAAGAGTATATTAGTGATCCTACCTTCCCTATGTGGGAAGGGACGCTCCTCAATCTAATTCACTCGTTGCTAAGCTAGAGTCCCTTTTGAAATATCTTTAATACATTTATTAATCATCATATATTACTGTAGATCATCGGGTCTATCCGTTGTATAAATATGATAATCACTGGTCAATAAGAATTGCATGAGTATTGTCCATCCATTACAATTCATATAGGTGAGGTTAGCACGTTAACATAATAACATCATGATAAGTCACATTGGTAATTCATCACCATCCTTATAAGATTTACATCTTAGCCAACACCTCATAATCCATAGTCAAGAAATTTTAATTCAACATCATACCAACCCTATAAATCCTAATACAAGGCATACTCCAATACAACTTGATGAATCAGAATTAACCATAATTCAAGTAAAGAATAGGGATCACAAGACTTACCAAGTCTCCTTCGTAATCCATCATCAAGGTCTTACCATCAACCTTTAATTCAACCCAATAAGGGTTTAATATCATCATACAACAATAACGAACATAATAACAAGGCTAATTGAATTACTACATCACAATTTATCACTAGTTAATAGCATAAGACAAGAGACATTGGTCAAAGTCATAATATAGATCAATTATTCAACAAATAGAATACTAGGACTATAATTCAACTTAGACTATTCATCATTGATAAAATAACATCATCTAGTAATAATTCAACCAATAACCAAGTCAACTGAACCAACAATACATAATTCATATCAAGATCATGACCAAGGGTTAAGGGGAATAAGTCATCTTCTACAAACTAGACCAATCCATTAAGATACAACACAATTGAGTTAAAATACATGTTATTATATTTATAATATCCAAAAGAAATCATAACCAAAGTAATTCATATCATCAATTTCGTATTGGATGAAAATCAACTTGAAAACCCAACTTTAGAAATCAATTTGATGGAACCCTTTGACGAGAAAGGTCTCAAAGGTGAAAGGAATCTCATACCTTACTAATTAATGAATATTGATGGAGAAATTCGACCTTTTGTATCCTTTGAACCCACCTCTAGCTTGGTCTTCAGTGGGGTTTCTTTGGGAGAGAGAAAGAAGAGAGAAGGAAGAGGATTTTGGGTTTTGGAATTATGAGAGCTTAGGTTAGTCTAATTAGATTAGAGGCTTTATGTAGGTTGTTAACAACTTAATTCGACCTCCCTTAACCCCCAACTAATAAACTAACCCCTTAATTAATTAATTTAAATCAACTTAAAACGTGCAGCAACTCATGGCGTCATAGACGAGACCCGACAACCGGTCCGTCTTTGAGACGACGGCCATAGGACCCTCCGTCTTGTTGGTCCTTCTTTTTTGGTCAGAGACTGGTCCAAAAGCATTATTGATGAAAATGACTAATTTTTCATTGACAAGGTAATCTACGCCCCGTCGATTGGCACACGGATCGTCGATTACAAGTCGTGGGTCACACTGCCTTGGGCAGTCCTTTGACCCCAAAAGCAAGGGTACTCCTCAAAGGCTCTTTGTTGGCCCTTGGGGAGTCGTTCCCAAACATTTCGACCATGAATTAACTCTAATACATGTTAGACACCTTCCACCAATTTTCATCATTTTTCAACTCCTAAAATCTAGTCAAATAGGCTAAGGCACTCTAGTACCTCATTGAACTAGTTTCCGGACGTCATAGAAGTTCTTCGATGTTTTGGTTTGTTGACTTCGTAAAGGACTTATATTCAATAAAATAGAACTTAAAACAGTTTCTAAAGCTTTTGACACTTATGTTAGGATCTAGAACACATCTTAGATTTTTGAATTGTTACATTAGCCCCCCTTAGGAACATTTGTCCCCGAACGACACTAAATTTTTTGATAGGAAGGAATAGACTCAAGACTAGCAGCCCAACCAACAACAATACATGAAATAAAGAGTTACAACTTTAATCATGACATATACACATAGAAATTCAAGACTATAATTACCGAACATGAAGCTCAACATCACATTATAAGGAATTTCCTTCTCACAACAACAAGGGCTCAACATATCATATATGAGTCAATTATGCCAAAGTTCAACATACAAACATTCTACATATCATCTAATAAAGACTCACCATATCAAAATTCACAACATATTCAAAACAAGAAGAATTGCAAATTTTCAAGTCAATATGCACAATTTCACTGTAATTTCACTATGATGACATCAAAAATGCACAGTTTTGCAAAACTTCACTAAAAATCAAGCAACTTTAATTTTTAGTCATTATTTTAATTATTAGAAAGAACAAATAACCTTAGTTATCAAATAGATGAGGGTAACGGGACTTCATGATGGTCTCGGCCTCCCATGTTGCACCCTAAACTAAGTGATTCTTCTATAACACTTTCACGAAAACTACCTCTTAGTTCCTTAACCCCTTTACTTGCCTATCAAGGATTTGAACCGGAACTTCCTCAAAGGAGAGGTTATCCTTCACACCAACACTTTCAAAAGGAAGAATAGACTCAGGATCACCAATACACTTCTTAAGCATATAAACATGAAAAACCGGATGAACCGAAGTCAATTTACTAGGCAACCTCAACTCGTATGCAATATTACCAAATCTTTGCAAGATTTCATAGGGACCCATATAACGAGAACTTAACTTCCCTTTCTTGCCAAATCTAACCACACCTATCATAGGTGAAATTTTTAAATACACCTTATCACCTTCTTCAAACTCTAATTCCCTTCTCCTATTATCAGCCTAAGACTTTTGCCGACTATAGGCTGTTTGCAACCGGTTCCTTATGATATGAACCTTCTCCAATGTCTTAAAAATCAAATCGGGACCCAAAAGTGAAGACTCACCAACTTCAAACCATCGAATTGGAGATCTACATCTCCTAGCGTACAAGGATTCATAAGGAGCCATAGATATAGATGAATGGTAACTATTGTTGTAAGCACACTACACCAAAGGCAAATGCTTATCCCAATTCCCCTTGAAATCAATGATACAATCTCTAAGTATATCCTCAGGGGTTTGAATAGTATGCTCCGCTTGAACATCCATTTGGGGATGAAAAGCAGTGCTTAACCTCACCTTGGTACCCAACCCTTGTTGGAATGACCTCCAAAACCTAGATGTGAATTGTGCACCCCTATCCAATATGATGAATAACGAAATACCATACCGACACAGAATTTCATCTATGAAGATCCTTGCATAATCCTCCATTGAATAAATAGACTTTATAGGAATGAAATGCGCATATTTGGTCAACCTATACACAATCACCTATATAGAGTCATATTGATTTTGTCCGAGGCAACCCTACCATAAAATCCATATTGATGTCTTCCCACTTCTAAGTAGGAACTTCAATTTCTTGAAGTAAATCATCCGGCTTTTGGTGTTCGGCTTTCACTTGTATGAAATTTGGACACTTAGCAACAAATTCCGTTATGTACTTTTTCAAACTTTCCCACCAAAACACTTACCTAAGGTCATGGTACATCTTTGTTGAACCCGGGTGAATGGAGTAACGGGACCCATAAGCTTCGCAAGAATCCGACTCCTTAAACCATCTACATTGGGAACACATATTCTCCATTGGTACCTCAAGACACCATCCCCCCTAAAGAGAATGATTCATTTAGTTTACCAAGAACCGACTCCTTCAACTCCATCAATGTTTGATCAAGATGTTGTTTTGACTTCATATCAAGCACTAATGATGACTCAGAGTTATGATGGACCACGAAACCATCACTCGGAGAATCTTCTAACCTAAAACCCAATCTAGACAACCTATGAACATCCTTCACTAGGTTTCTCTTGGCTTCCTCAACATGGGACACACTTATCATGGACAAACGACTTAAAAAGCATTCGCTACCACATTAGCCTTACTTGGGTGATAGAGAACACTCATTTCATAGTCTTTCAACAAATCTAACCACCTTCTTTGTCAGAAATCAACTCCTTTTAAGTAAACACATATTGGAGACTCTTGTAGTCGGCATACACATAAACATGAACATCATACAAGTAATGCCTCCATATTTTCAAGGAAAATACCACGAACGCTAACTTAAGATCATGAGTTGGATAGTTTCTGTCACGTGCCTTAAGTTTTGTAGAGGCATACACTACTACTTTCCCTTGTTGCATAAGCGCACACACTAAACCCAGTTGGGATGCAGCACAATATACAAAGAAACCCTAGGTACCTTCGGTAAAGTCAATACCAGAGCGGAAGTAAGCGTGTAATTCATGATTTGGAAGCTTTTCTCATACGCCTCCGACCATTCAAAGTTCTTACTCTTTTGGATAAAAGTAGTTAAGGGAGATGTAATGGATGCAAAACCATCCACAACCCTCTGATAATAACCTGCTAGACCCAAGAAACTCATAATGTCGGTTGGAGTCAATGATCTAGACCAATTCTTCACCGCCTCAGTTTTCCTTGAATCAACCTCAAATCCCTCAATAGAGATGATGTGACCAAGAAACGCCACTGACCTCAACCAAAACTCACATTTGCTATACTTGGTTAATAATTAGTTATCCTTAATTACTTGTAACACCACCTCAAATGGTCCATATGATCACCCTCATTTTTCAAATATACCAAGATGTTGTCAATGAAGAGAATGACAAATAAATTTAGGTAACTTCAAAACACTCTATTCATGTGATCCATAAATGTCACCGGGGCATTAGTGCGAACACAAGACATTACAAAGAACTCATAGTGACCATATCTATTATGAAATATCATTTTTTCTATATACTGACCTTTCACCCTAAGTTGGTGATAAGCCGACTTATGTCAATCTTAGAAAAGTAGCTTTCCGCTTTGAGTTGATAAAACAAGTCATCAATACGAGGGAGAGGATATTGTTCTTAATATTGACTTTTTTGAGTTGGCTATAATCAGTGCACATCCTAAGGGAGCCATCCTTCTTTTTCATAAATAAACCGAAGCACCCTATGGAAAAAATACTAGGTCGAATGAGGCCTTTTCTAGTAAATCTTTGAGTTGATCCTTCAACTCTTTCAATTTGGCGGGAGCCATCCGATAAGGAGGAATTGAAATGGGATTTATATCCGGTAACAAGTCAATACCAAAATCAATTTCCTGTTTGGGAGGAATATCGGGAATATCATTAGGAAAGACCTCCAAAAATTCCCTCACTACGGGGACGTACTCAATGGGAGGAATTTCAGAGTCTAATTATAATCTTACTATATGGTATAAACACCCTTTAGGTATCATCCTACAATATTTCAAACAAGTACAACCTCTAGGAATAGAGTTTCCCCCCTTCCACTCTAAGACAGGATCATTTGGAAAGTTAAACTTCACCAACATTGTTCTACAATATATAGAGGAAAAGCAAGCATGCGACCAATCCATACCCAATATGACATCAAAATCAAACATATCAAGTTCTACTAGTTCAACATAAGTAAATCTACTGGAAACATTATAGGAAAATTTTATATACACTTTTTGCAACAACCGACTCATATACCGGGGTAGTTACCATGAAGGGTTCATTTAGAATGTATGGAAAAATTTCAAATTTCTTAGATATCAAGGGAGTAACAAAAGATAGTGTATTTACCAGATCAAGTAAAGCATATACATCATCCCTAGACTTAGGTAATTTGGAAGGAACTTGGTTAGAAACGCTCTTCTTGAACCTAGGCTTGTCTTGGATATCAAGCCCACCCTTTGAAGATCCATCAACAAATGACCTTGCCCTGTTGGTATCTCTACTCTTTCTCTTAGACCTTGCCTCTTCCACTTATTGAGCATGAACCATGAGACAAGAAATGTTCATATTGTCATGTAGCATAGCCAAATGACACTCCTCTTGTAAGTAACCCGACACTCCCATCACAAAGCAGTTCATTTCATCCATAGGATCGGAAACTAAAGAAGAAGCTTACTTTGACATTTCAGTGAATTTCAAAGAGTATTCAATAACACTCGTACCTCCTTTACGAAGGTTGATGAACTCCACCACCCCTTAAATGCCTATTATCTCTTCATTGGACGTACCAAGCTTGGGCCAAATCTTTTAGTTGGTAAGTGGCTAACTCGGCCTTCTCACTAGTAGACAACCCCATAGAATAGAGGATCTTGTAGATTTTATCAATGAACTCTTGGGGGTCTTCCTCAACCTTGGAACTATAGAAAGTAGTAGGATTCATTTTAGTGAAATCCCTCAAAAGGGAGGCCATGGTAGCAACTTATTGGTTAGCTTGGGGTACGACCTCCCAATTATCTTGGGTCGTCATGGCTTGAGCTTGAGTAGTGAAGGCTTGTGCTTGGGTAGTAATAGCTTGGGACATTATGAAAAGAGCAGCCTGGATGGCACCATCCGTCAAAGGAGGATCGATCGGAGCTTGGTCATCATTAGCATCTTTTTCAAGAGGAGGAACTTGATCAACACGGGGAGGAACTCCCATATAGGCAATATTTTCTTCAAGTCTTTGTGCTTTATTCCTTAGAGTATTCATTGAATATAATCAAAATAAGAGGATTAGATGCAAAAAACACATAGAGCTAAACTCTAGAGGCACGACATTGGACTTCCAAGAAAGTGAGAGTTTCCTAAGCATCATATAGATACATATTCTTAAGTTTGGCACGCTTCACAATTATGAATATGAACCTACATAGACGTGGTTGACAGAGACATTGACTCAAAGATATTAAACCTCATGCTCTAACACAATGTTTGTGACATCCCGGGAGCACCCCCTAGATGTAACTAGCGTTGTCGTCCTCTGTGGGACTAAGCCTATCCTCTTAGCTTACATCATTACATTCATAGATTAAAATGTGTAAATTTTAAAAACTTTTCATTACTTGTACATTGAGGTTTACATAGACCTCTACATACACATAATACTTATATTGATTATACATAGACACTTCCTATAAGAAGATTACTTAGTCTTCTATTGCACATAGATATATATAAAATATAACATAGTCTCAAATACTCATCTCATAACCATCTAACAAGAGTGTAATAATATAACCCTAGCCCATACATCAATACAATTAGACCACATATAGGTCGTACAATGTTTAGTATCCCAAGGAAAAAAAAGATATAACGTAAGAGTCTTAATACTAAAATAACTTCACAGGCTTGATAGTGGCATCGCCCTCGAAAAATGAGGACCTACCCAACTTGGATGTTTGAGAATTTCAAGTCGTTTTAAAAGTCCTTGAGTGATCGGAACCTAAAATGTTGGGGAAAGGGAAGAAATGGGGTGAGTACACGACTTGTACTAAGTATGAGACCATATGCACACATATCATGAAATCATGCTAAAAAGGGATATTTAAAAGATGCTATTTTACATTTAGAACGACTTATGCATATTTCAAGAAGAGCATACCAATCAATAAGACATATTCATTAAGTCATATGCATGTACTTCACAAGACCAAAAAAACTAAGTCTAGTTAAGTCAACATGCATACCATATAATTGAACACATAGTCAAAGTAACTCTATCATCAAGCTATAATAGCATCAAGAATGGATAAGAGTACATTATAACATACCCAAAGCAAGACCATTACTCATGACCCTCTTTAATTCCACTTGTGCTATGACTAAGCAAATCTCCACAACCTTACTCAATCAAGTAAACCTAGCAAGAACCATGACCAATGTCCAACTTCACACAACATAACATTAGGAGTACATATATCATACTTTAGAAATAGAGACCAAATACGTGTTCATAAGAGTAATCATCATCACATAGTGTCATTAACATCTAAGATCATAATATACATATCATCTACATTTTCAAGCATATACATACATAATAACATCCTCTTATGACTTCCCTCAAGGATAACTAGTGCAATGTATAGGTAGAGTCCCACAGCCCTTCCTAGACTAAGCTAAACCCCCTAGGTTATCTTAGTTAGAATTTAAGCCTTTAGTTCATTTTACCTTTTGGGAACATATTTCCTTAAACGATATAGACCACATGAGTTAATTCGGTATACTGTATCATGAAACCCAACACAGAAAGAAAGTGGACTACTTGCCAAAGTTGTACCAAAACATGAACATAATAACTACGTGGATCCACTATCTAGTATTACTATGGAGGCAACATAGTTCAAGTAGTAGGAGATATATTTGGGACCCTGTTTATGATACATGAATTGGAGTATCCAAATCTCAAGAGTACATTAGTGATCCTACCTTTCTTATGTGGGAAGGGACACTCCTCAATATAATTCACTCGATGCTAAGCTAGAGTCCCTTTTGAAATGTCTTTAATACCTTCATTAATAATCATGGCTTAATTTGGGTCATAGGTTCTATCCCTTGTATAAACATCATAATCATAGATCAATAAGAGTTGCATGAGTATTGTCCTTTCGTTATAATTCATATAGGTGAGGTTAGAACATCAACCTAATCAAATCATGATAAGTCACTTGGCTAATTCATCACTATCCTTATTACATTTACATCTTAGCCAAAACCTCACAATCCATAGTCTAGACATTTCAATTCAACATCATACCAACCCTATAAATCCTAATACAAGGCATACTCCAATACAACATCATGACTTATCATAATTAACTGTTATTGAAGTAAAGAATACGGATCATCAGACTTACCAAGTCTCCTTCATAATCCATTATCAAGGTCTTACGATAAGCCCTTAATTATACAAAGTAAGGGTGTAATATCATCATACAACAATAACCAACATGATAACAAGGCTAATTGAATCACTACATCGCAATTTATCACTAGTTCATAGCTTAAGACAAGAGACATAGGTCAAAGTTATAATCTAGATCAATTACTCAAGAACTAGAATAATAGGAATATAATTAATCTTAGAATATTCATGATTGATACAATAACATCATCTAGTAAGTAATTTAACCAACAACAAAGTCAATTGAACCAACATTACATAATTCATATCAAGATCATGACCTAGGGTTTAGGGGAACGAGTTATTTTCTATAAACTACACCAATCAATAAAGATACAACACAATTTAGTTAAATACATGTTAATATATTCACAATATCCAAAATAAATAATAAATAAAGTAATTCATAACATCAATTTCGTATTGGATGAAAACCCACTTAAAACCCAACTTTAAAAATCAACTTGATGGAAAATTTTGAGGAAAGAGATTCAGATATTACTAATAGATGAATATTGATGGAGAAATTTGACTTTACATCCCTTTATTTCAACTCTAGATTGGTCTTCAATGGGGTTTCTTTGGGAGAGAGAAAGAAGAGAGAAGGATGAGAGTTTTGGGGTTGGGAATTATGAGAGATTCGGTTAGTCTTATTAGGTTGGAGGCTTTATATAGGTTGTTAACTAACTTAATTAGTCCTCCTTTCACCCCCAAATAATTAACTAACACCTTAATTAAATAATTGAAATCAGCTTAAAACCTGCAGCAACTGAGGCCCTCACAGACGAGACCCCGACCAATGGTCCGTTTGTTAGACTACGGCCATAGGAAACACTGTCATGTTGGTGCGTTGTTTTGGTGAGAGACAGGTACAAAACAAGTCTTGATGAAAATTAATAAGTTTTCATGGACGAGCCTATCGATTCCCCATCTATTGTCACACGGATCATCGATTACAAATCATGGGTCGCACTGCCTTGGGCAGTCCTTTGACCCCAAAAGCAAGGGCCTCTTTTTGATTTATCCTTGGGGACTCGTGCCCAGACTTTTTGACTATGAATTTAATCTAATACATGTTAGATACCCTTCCATAAATTTTCATCATTTTCCAACTCCTAGAAGCTAGTCAAATAGGCTAAGGCACGCAAGTACCTCATTGAACTAGTTTCCAGTCGTCATGGACGTTCTTTAATGTTTTGGTTTAAACACTTTCTAAATGACTTATATTCACTAAAATAGACCTTAAACAATTCCTACACATTTTGACACTTAGGCTGTAGAATACTTCTAAGATTTTTGAAGTGTTACACGTTCTGCCTTAAAAATTATTTTGCGACACAGAAAGAAATATTTTTTTTAATAGAAGAGCTAGTATCATATTTTGGGAGTAATATTGAGCACATATATGGGGGAGAATTCAAAAAACTCCCGGCCCCTATAAACAATGTAGCCACCATGAGTAGAAAGGGGTCATACTTTTCAGATAATTCCTTAGCGCTTTTTATCATAGACTAGTGGATCCAATTAGTATTCAGGTTATGTACCATCGACAAGGTATAGGACAACCCTAGCAGCGTGAGGCAAAACGTTGTATCATCACAATATCTCTTACATGATGGTTGTCAGAGTAACTCCTACAGAAGTGTTTTATTATTATGCACGCATTTTAAATATATTTTTACATACATTAGGGAGTTGTATTTGTGTCTTTGCATACACACTGAGTATTATTGTTTTTTAAAATACACAGAGTTAACATCCCTATTTTAAAAATGTTTTTCTATGTATCAAACTTGTTTTATGCTACTTTATAGTGAAATGAGTTCAATTAATTTTGAGTTGAGTTTAGAAAAATAATTTCTTCAGTTTCTTTCAAGCGTATGTTTTGTTTTAGAATTCCCCTCGCATACTCGTACATTCAATGTAGTAATGTCATTTGGCCTGCATCTTCAAGTGATGCATATACATGTAACTTGGATCAACATCCAGTGCTTTATTGATCCAGTTGAGCATTAACAGTTTTTATGGTGGACCTCTTTACTTTCCTAAGGATCCCTTTTATCGCTTTTAGTAGTAGTTAGTTCATTAGGATGTCGTGAGTCTTATCCCTACGTCCTTCTCAATTTTTAGAGGTTTTATAGATAGTCAGATATTAGTTCATTCATCATTATCTTGTTATTGGCTTATGTTCATATTTTAATTGTCATTTTGGCTAAGTTAAATGTTTATGTCTAAAACATTATGAATATAGTTTTGTGACTGTTGAGTTATCTTGTAGTAGGATTCTCTTCTTTTTTTTATTAAAAGTCTTATGTTGAGTAAGTAAGCAAGGTCAAAGATTCGCTTGAGGACAACAATGGTTCTCTAGTTCCAGTCTCGCCCACGGTGTTATCTCGGGGCGTGAAAACTTGGTATTAGAGTACAAAGTTCAAGACTCCTAGGGAGTCTATGAAGTCGTGTTTGTAGTTTTATAGTTATCATTGTGAAGCACAGCATATCAATAATTAGGAGGCTGAAACATTTGAGAAACTTTATCACTTTTTTCACACTCATTTTGTGTGTTAGAGTTTGACCTTTAAAAGATTTTTCTAACTTGTGCTTGAACGTGTCTTTAAAACCATACTTCCAAGAAGAGTTGGCCGAGGTCATTCAGCTAGAAGGAATGTTGAACCAGAGGTACAAGGGGTACCCAACGATCGGAAGTGCAACTCCAAGTAGAGATCACAATGCAAAGTTCTATGAGGCCCTATCCAGATGTTGAGACAAGTTGTGAACAATCACGCTAGACAACAGAGAGAGAATCATTAGAAACTTGGTGATACTTGGAGGATCCATGAGTTCTTAAGGATGATCGTTAGAAAGTTTTTGAAATCATGCATCTTGCAGATACTCAGAGGGTGGAAATAGATGCATACAAGATGAAAGGTGTCTTTAGGATATCATTCGACTAATAGAAAAGGAACCAAGTTGAGGGATCACCACCTACTGGTTGGGCTTATTTTGAGGAGGCCTTATTGGGGTGTTTCTTCCCCCGAGAACTCTAAGATTCTAAGCTACGAGAGTTTCTCCCACTTAAGTAGATTATTTGAGCGTTCATGAGTATAGTCTCAGGTCACACAACTTTCCTGGCATGTTCCAGATATGGTTGCTCATATAAGGAGCAAAATGAGTTTATCTTTTGTAGGGTTGTCTCGTCTATCAAGTAAAGAAGGTAAGGTTCCAATGCTAATATGTGACATGGATATATCAAGGTTGATGGTCTATGTGCAGCAGGTTGAGGAAGAGAAGTTAAGGGATATAAATGATCGAGTTCAAGAATAAGAGAGCTAAGACAAGGATTTAATGTGGGAACAAGAAGAATAATGTCAATGGATCATCATTCTAACATAAACATAAGGGACCTTCTACATCATATTCTAGTGCTGTTACACCAAAAAAAAGTGAGTACAATATTCAGAATTTCAAAGCCAAACATGCCTATTCTCAGGGTAGTATGGCTCAAGGGGTAGTAAGCCTCTTGTATATGCTAAGTTTTTTAGGAACAACTCAAAAACATGTTATGATGACTCCACGGGTTTCTTTAAGTATAGACATAACATTTATTTCATGATAGAGTGTCCAAAGAAAAAGCAGGTTAATGGTAATGGTGGCAATGGAACCTAGTCTTCATACGTTCCTCCACCAGACGGGGTTGCACAAAATGGAGAAACTATTCTCTCCCTAGTTCCCACAGAAAGAGGACTCTCCAGATGTTGTCACGGTATGATCCAAGTCTCTATATTTAATGCTTATGCTTTACTAGGCCCAATAACGACTTTATGATTTATAACTCCGTATGTTGCGATGAATTTTAATATTCTTTATGAGCAACATAGTGAGCTCTTTAATGTTTCTAAACTTCTTTATGAATCTATTATAGAATAGAGAGTCTATCGTGATTATCCTATTTTTGTCAATCATAAGATCACTATGACTGATTTAGTTGTGATAGACATGGTAGATTTTAATGTCATTATTATTATCGGCTAGATTCATGCATGTTATTCCTTAATTGATTGTAGAAATCGAGTTTTCAAGTTTAAATTTCCAAATTAGTCAATAATAGAGTGGAAAATTAGTTCAGTGATGCTTGAGAGTCGTTTCATTTTGTACCTTAAGGCAAGGAAGTAAATTTCAAAGGGGTGTGTCTATCAATTAGACTGAGTTACTAGTTTCTAAGGTATGTGTCTATCACTTAGTCTGTGTTAATGACTCTATTTTTGAAATACCTCCTATTAAGTGAGTTTCACTAGTAAAAGGATTTCCAAACGTCTTTCATGTTGATCTTGCTCAAGTCCCTCCTAAGAGATAAATAGACTTTGGTATGAACTTTCTTCCAGTTAATTGTCCTATATATATTCTTCCATATAGAATAGCACCGGCAGAGTTGAAAGAGCTTAAAGAATAGTTGAAAGATCTCCTTCATGAGGGATTTATTCTACCAAGTGTCTCATCTTGGGGCGGTCCAGTCATGTGTATGAGGAAGAAGAATAGTTCCCATTAGGATGTGTATAGATTACCGTCAGTTGAATAAGATTATCATTAAGAATAACTATCCTCTTATGAGAATGGATGATTTTTTATCCGATTCAGGGTGCTACTTGTTTCTCTAAGGTAGATCTTAGATTAGACTACCATCAGTTAAGATGATATTCCAAAGACAACTTTCTGTACCCGTTATGGTCATTATGAGTTCCTATTTATGTCCTTTGGTTTGAAAAATGCGCCTCTAACATTAATGGACCTTATGAATAGAGTATTCAAGCTTTATTTATATATGTTTGTTATCGTGTTCATTGATGACATACTAATCTATTTGATAAATGAGGAAGATCATGCTAGTCATCTCAGAATAGTTATCCAAACTCTATAAGATAGAGAGTTGTATGCTAAGTTCTCGAATTTTGAGTTTTGGATTGAGTTTGTGACATTCTTAGGCCACATTATGTCTGGAAAGGGAATTAAAGTTGATACTCTGAAAAAAGATGCAATGCAGAATTGGCCTAGACCCACTTCACCAACTGATATTAGGAATTTCTAAGGATTGGCTGGCTATTATATAAGGTTCTTAGAGGAGTTCTCGTCTATTTGATCCCCTTTAACATAGTTGTCTTAGAAAACATTCAAGTTTCAAACGTCTAAACCTTATGAGAAAAGTTTTCAAGAATTTAAGAATAGGTTCACTACTTTGGAGTGTTGACCTCCCAGAAGGTACTCAAGGTTTAGTCATATATTGGGATGCATCTAGAATTTGTTTGGGTTATGTTTTATCTAGAATGGCAAGGTTATAAATTATTCCTCTAGAAAATTGAAAGTTTATGAGAAGAACTAAAAAACCCATAATCTATAGTTGCCTGCGGTAGTATTTACCTTGAAAGTATGGTACCACTATCTGTACGGGGTTCATGTGGATGTGTTTGCCAATCAAAATAGTCTTCAGTAGGTGTTTACTTAGAAATAGCATATTCTCAGTCAAAGGAGGTGGTTAGAATTACTCTGGAATATGAAGAGTGTTCTTTACCATCCAGGTATTGCTAATGTTGTTGTTGATTCCTTGAGAAGGTTATCTATGGGTAGTACCACCCACTTTGAGGAAGATAATAAAGAACTAGCAAAGGATGTGGATAGACTTGCACGCCTGGGATTTCACCTAATGGATTCCAGAAAAAGAGGAATAGTGGTAATGAACAAAGTTGCTTAATCATTAGTTTCAGAAGTAAAAGAGAAGCAAGACCAAGACCTTATTTTTCTTGAATTGAAGGCAAAGGTTCATAATCAAAAGGTACTAGCTTTTGAACAAGGGGAGATGGTATATTGAGGTATCAAGGTAGATTCTGTATACAAAGGGTGGATGAACTCAAAGAGAGTATCGTGGAGCTCATAACTCAAGATATTATATACCGAGCTCCACAACAAATTATCAAGATTTTATAGAAGTTTATTGGTGGAGTGGTATGAGGAAGGGCATAGCGTAGTTTGTTGCTAAGTGTCTGAATTGCCAACAAGGTAAAGAAGAGCATGAAAGGTCTGGTTCTATGGCTCAGAATATAGAACATACAGAATTGAAGTGAGAGATGATCAATATGAACTTCATCATGGATTTACCGAGGTCTCACATGCAACATGATTCTACTTGGGTAATTGTTGATAGAATGACAAAATCAGCCCAATTTTTGCTGGTAAAGACTACCCATTCGGTAGAAATCCACAACCAAACTCGAAAAACTGCTATTTGGGTTATCTTCTTCATTTTTAACTTTAAAAACCCTATATATACTTGGTTGTTTCCCTAAAATTAAAAAACAACTAATTGAATCCTTGGTGAAATCCTCAACCAAACTTGAATGTTCTTGACGATTCTTGATTCTTCTTCTCCTTTCTCCTCTTTTGTCTTGTCTCCAAGCCCTAGTGTGAACTTCAACTTTTCTAAACCGAACAAAAATATGATTTTCTTCCAATTAAACTCCTGAAAACGAATTAAAATAATTGGGTAAGGACAACAGTAAAATACCCATCAAAAATCCGATTTTAGACTTTCCTTATTTGAACAACCCAACTTCAAATGATCATATCTCATTCATAATTACTCAGAATTGCCCAAAAACCATGGCATTGGAAAGTTTATTCCAAAATATTTCCTACTATACCTGGAAAAACGCCTTAATAATCCTAATTTATGATTTATGGTCATTTGAAGTTGATCAAAAACTTAACTTGACATACATAACAAATTTTCCAGATTTTTATATTCTTTCAAAAAATGGTTATTTCCAATTCTTAACTTCTTCCGATTTATTTTAAATTGTAAGATGTTATAACTCTAACTAGAAATGAGAGTGGAAACATCTACACTTAACTCGAACACCCAACTGTTAGGTTTTATTTGTCCTAAATTTCTTACCATAAATAAGTTTTCCTTTAAGGAAAAGGTTTTGGATTGACTAATCCTTTTTTCTGGTAGGAAAAGGTTTAGGACTCTATAAATAGAGACATGTTCCTTCTAACTTAATCAGCATTCAAAATGTAGTCTTAAAGGCTTTGAGAGTTTTGGTTAGAGGGGGAATTTGTGGATCACAAGCTTGATACGTTATCACTTGTGTGAACCTCCCATGTATTCTGAGTGAATTGGTTGAGGTTGTTTCCCTCTGTATTTTGTACTCTCATATTTATAGTGGATTGGTTATCTCCTTTGTGGACGTAGGTCGATTGACCGAACCACGTTAAATCTTTGTGTCTTTTGGTATATTTCTCGTTGTCTTCTTACTCGTAGTATTTCGAGGTTTGCTTTGCTAGCTTCCGCGTTTACACCTGCTTATTTTCGGTCCTAACAAGTGGAATCAGAGCTACATTCAATGATGAAGTCAGGTTCAGTGGTTTGATAATCAATTATTGAACCAGGTTAGAAAGAGGTGTTCATCTTGACGGGTGTAGTCTAGCCGCAACATTTTTGACAGTAATGAAGATTTTATTAGAGAAATTGTTTCAGAGGGGTTCTCTGTGTTGAGACATAAATTTTGCAAAGGAGATTATGGAGAGGAGAAGCAAGTTGTTGAAGATTAAGTAAAGAAGGTGAACAAATTTATTTCGTCAGAAATACAGGCCAAGGGGGAGATTTGTTAGGTTTTATTTGTCCTAAATTTCTTACCATAAATAGGTTTTCCTTTAAGGAAAAGGTTTTGGATTGACTAATACTTTTTCTAGTAGGAAAAGATTTAGGACTCTATAAATAGAGACATGTTCTTTCTAACTTAATCGGCATTCACAATATAGTCTTAAGGGTTTCGAGAGTTTTGGTTATGGGGAGAATTTATGGGTCACAAGCTTGATACGTTATCACTTGTGTGAACCTTCCATGTATTCTGAGTGAATTTGGTTGATGTTGTTTCCCTCTGTATTTTGTACTCTCATATTTATAGTGGATGTCTCATCTCCTTTGTGGACGTAGGTCGATTGACCGAACCACGTTAAATCTTTGTGTTTTTTGGTATATTTCTCGTTTGTCTTCTTACTCTTGATATTTCGAGGTTTGCTTTGTTATCTTTCCGCATTTACACCTGCTTATTTTCGATCCTAACAAGGTGTAGCTAATGAGAGGATCTCTCCCCGTGTTGACCAATTTCCTATTGTTGGTCTAGAGGAAGAGAATGAGGAGGTTCCCCTTAAGAACCTCAAGTGCCTCCGGAGCCACAAGAGCCTCCTATGACTCAAACTCCTTTTGTTGAAGGAGATATGACTAATGCTGAGTTGAGGGCTGCCCTAGAACAATCACTTTGTTGCCCAATCTAACCAAGGAGATAGCCCCAACCTAATGCTAGTACTCCTGCTTCTAGAATTTGGGATTTCATGAGGATGAACTCTCCCACTTTCCATGACATTAAGGAGGATGAAGATCCACAAGGTTTCATAGTTAAAGTTTTCTAAGTGGTATGGGTGTGACCCCTAGGGAGAAAGCGGAGTTAGACGCTTACCAACTCAAAGATGTGGCTCAAGTGTGGATTGAGCAATTGAGGATTGAGAGACCCTTAGAGATAGGTCCGATTGATTGGCAGGAATTCGAAGAGGCTATTCTAGATAGGTTCTTTCCCCTAGAGTGGAGGGAGAAGAAGATGGTTGAAATCATGAACCTTCGTCAACGAGGAATGAGTCTGCAAAGGTACTCCCTCAAATTCACCCAACTCTCTAAGTATGCCCCAAGCATAGTAGCCAACCCCAGAGATAGGATGATCAAATTTGTGATGGGAGTGTCTAGCTTGTGGAGAAAGAGTGCTGTACGGCAATGCTTCTTAATAACATGGATATCTCTAGGCTCATGGTCTATGCACAACAAATTGAGGAGTCCAAAATTGCTTAAGGAATGGATTTTTGAAAAAAAAATTGGTGTGCTTAACAGTGAGCATAGTGAGCCTCACTGTGAAAATTTTGAATTTTGAAAATAACTTGTTTGTCTTGAATTGATGTTTAAATGTATGAAAATTCATTTTATATTAGAAATATTAATATTGGAGAAGGTAGTTCGTCCATAGGATAAGGTTAAGTGTGAGTTTTGAAAATTTTGAAGTTTGGAGAGCCGCCTATGTCGCTAAGTGTTTGAAAGTGTGAAATGATGCTCCTTGATATTTAATGCTTTTATTTTTAGTGTTTGATCCTTTATTGTAATGTTTTAGGTGATTCTAAGTGACTCCTTGTTGTTCTTGAAGTTTTAGTGTCATTCGAGGATGAATGTTATTCTAAGTGGGGGAGAATGTAAGGCCCAAAAATGAACTTAGATGAACTAGAGCCTTGTGGTTGTTTCTTGATTTAATTTTAAGTTAAAATGAGTTATAGTAGTGTTCTTAGGCAGTGTGTGAAGTTTGGTTAAGTTTGGAGGTTAAACGCCCTAGAACGTCCATGACGTTCGAAAGGTGTGTCTTAGTCTGTACTTGGGTGTCTTGATTTGTTTGTGTGAGTTTTACGTGTTCGTTTTCATTGAAAATAAGGTGGGATGTTCCTAATACCAATACGACTTATTTTAGAGGTTTAACGTCTGGGCACGACCCCACCTAGGACCCACAAGGGTCCCTAGATGAAGGGCCCCAGATTTGGACAAAGCTGCCAAAGACACTGCCCCATCGACAGAGCAGTCTACTAGGCGTAACTACATTGACACCACGTCGACTGGAAGGTCCATCGTTCCATACTTATTGGAAGGATCAGAACCTCCCTTGACCAGCCTCTGATGCCATCGACGCCCAGCAACAGGGCCGTCGACTCATCGACGCCCAGTAGCTTGGGTCGTCAACTGACCATCTCCAAAAGCTGTGGAAGCTGCTGCCAACTTGGGGTGTTTTATGTAAATTCACCCAAGGTAAATATTTTTAGTGTTTTTAACTTATATTAAATTGTTTTAAACCCTAGAACTAGACAAGACCCCTCACTTCAAATATTCGAACTCCCTCTCTAAAGAAAACTCTCTCAAATTCACCATTGGATCTAAGACTCAAGGAGGGCAAGAAGGGATGGTTTGGACGTGTTCCGTATTAGTGGATTTCATTTTATTTTAGGTATGGTATCCATTCTTGAATCCTCTTCCATTGAAGGAGCCATTTCCAAAAGATTTCAAAAAGGGTTTTCAAACTCTATTTCTTTGTATCTTTGATTTTAAGCATGTGTCTTCTTGTAAAAGTGTTCTAATAATTTAAATGTGTTTATTATTGTAACAATTGATGTTTTTCATGTTAAAAACCTAACGAATTAATGTATATGCATATTTCAAACATTTAGCTTAAGAAATGGGTTAAATGAGCATGTTTAGGTAAGGTATGAACTTTGGTTTACTTATTTTTCTATGTTGGTTTAGCTACTGCCCTAAGGGCATTATTATGATGAGACGTTTAGAAATTGATTAAATTTGATAATGGCTTGGTTAAATGGTGACTTTCTTATATTGCAAAGTTCTTATTGTAAATTGCTCTTGAGTGGTATGGTCCACCTTCTTGGTGGCAGTGTTTATTTGATGAACTTTATATTACTTACTATGTTTTAGGAGTGTGGCTTTCAAGGCCTAGTATATGAAATCAAATGATGTTGAAGATAAGTCTTGACTTGTGTTTTGTGAAGTTGATAAGCATGTTAGTTTTAGATTTTGCGTGGGTAGAGTATATGACTTATGAAGCATGTAAAGTGTGTAAATTGATGAAAGTAGGACTAAAGCATGTAGAGAAGCTAATGTTAATGAAATAATGTTTATATGCAAGATGCGCTCACAAGTAATAACACACACTTTAATGAATGGTTGAAGTTAAATTGAGTAAATAGAGGAGTTTTGAGGTGGACACTCTTCGTGAGTTGAGATGAAGTGTTTATTAGAAACCTTACTACATCCAAAGAGATTTCTAATATAGGTTAGAGGATGAATTCCCTTCGTGAGTGGAGATGTGGTGTTCACTAGCTATCCTTGACCTATTGATTGAAGTGTTTAGAATCTGTGGGGGTTATGTCTAGCACCAAGAAGATATGAAGAAGAGGTGGTTACACTTCGTGAGTTGGGATGTTGCATTCTAACGTACCTCTTGAGAGGAGTACTTCTCGTGAGTAGAGAATGAGTACTTAGTAGCAATCTCCTTCTCCCTTAACTATGCTCCCACATAGGTGTAGCTATTAGGAAAGCCATGTAAAATCTAAAAAGAATGACCTTACTCTAGGCAAGTGGGGATCCCTCATCCGATAGGGGTTCATGTCGGGATTCCATGTCTAGCTCTCATGCTCTATGTCGGTTAAGCTAAACCTCAACAAAATAATTGATTTAACTAAGTCTTCTAAAAGAATGTACTACTCAGGGTAGATGGTGGTATGAGACGCTATCTACACATTGCACTAGGTAGGACCTTTCGAAAGGGAAGGTTTGGTGGCAAACCTTCTAAAAGAATGTACTACTTAGGGTAGGTGGTGGTATGGGACACTATCTACTTATTACACTAAGTAGTCATTCCGAAAGGGAAGACTTTGGTGGTTTGTTGGGTGTCTTTTAATGTCTTGCCATTGATTGAGGGGCTTGTTTCTCCCGAGTTAAGTAAGTCGAAAAGGGTAGTCTTGAGGGTTGCTTTGGTGTGTATTGAAGGAGACATATGCATACTTCCTTCATGTCTTACCTTAGTGAGTCTTAGAATTATCCCAAGGTAGGGAAACTCTTATGGAAAAGGAGTTCACTTTCTCTTTCACTTGGCCTTGGAAGTTCATTAAATTTAGAATAGGATTGTTCGTTGTAATTGCTTTAGTTGAATTCATTGTGAATTCTATGATTCATTGTTAATGTTCAAAGGGGTTCATTGTAAATGCTTAAGGAATTCACTGTAAATGTCAAGTGAGCAAACTGTAAGTTTTGGTGAGTTACTGTAAAGTGTTCCTTTAGTCTAAAAATTACGGGAACTCTTATGTAAGTATTAAATTATTGTTAGTATGATGTTTCCTTTGTATTCATGAATGCTTTACTTAAATTGCATGAAAAGCCATTTTACTAAAATGTCCCTTTTTACATGTTTTTGCATATGCCATGCTTAGTACATTGTTTTGTACTTACCCCATACTTTTATATACCTTATATGCATAGGTTGAAGACTTCTGGAAGCATTTTGAAGCTTGAAATCTATAAGATGAAGCTTTGGAAAGTTCCTGTCAAGATAAAGTGTGTCCTCATTTATTCGAGGGCATAATTCCTATCTTCTTAGTTTCTTTATGTTAAGATTTATTATGTTTTTCATTTCAATGTAAAGGGCCGTGTCCCTAAGTTATTTATGTCGTGTCTTTAAGTTTGGCTTGTGACGATAATTTTTGTTAAGTATTTATGAAAGATTAAATTATTCGTGAAAATTTTAATCCCGCACTACTCTTCATATCTTATGTAATGAATGCTAGTTGAAGGGCTTGTATAAGACCCCAAAGGGTCAAGTATGCTCGGTCACGAAATGAGGGTTCTTCCTAACTTCTAGGGGGTGCTTTCGGGTCGTGACATCTATAGTTGTTGGTAGGTGAGGAGCATTTGAGAAGTGAAGACTTGGATCGTAGCATCATTCAAGTGAAGTCGAAGTATGTCCTCATTTGATTCGAGGGCATAGATTGTCTTTTATGTTTCCATTTGATGTATTGTTATAGACTAATTATTTCTATTTTTTATGTATGGGCCGTGTCCCAAGTATTCTCGTGTCTTAAGTTTAATGAGATTGAGACTTAGTATTTCCTATTGCTTTATATGAAAGAGTTTTTAAAGACTATGAAATGTTTTGTGAAAAGTTTTAATTCCGCACTACTTTTCATAATGTTTATGCGATGAATGATATGTAAGGGCTTGTAACCTCCGAGAGGTCAAGTACGCCGGTTGCGATCCGAGATTGACCCTAATTTCTAGGTTGTGATTTCGGGATGTGACATGGAGAGTGAATCTAAGGCTAGAGTCTTTACAATGGTGGGATTGAGGGAAGAAAGTGGTTTTGATGCGAACTCCGTTGTCAAATCACTCCTAGAGTATTGATGATTATTTCCCTCAGTTGTAGAATTTTCATTAGGAGATTAAAGAGCGTCTCTTGCGTCCCCTGGAGGGGTCCCTGAAGCTTTAATAGCACGGGTACCATTACTAGTTGATTCTCTTCTATTGATTGCACCAAAAGGAATTTGCAGCCTACTACAAATATCTTTAATGCTTTTCCTTGGGGAAATGAAAGAGGATGGGGGGGGGGAGGTTTAGAGGTTTCTCTAATTGAGTCACTAATGTTAGAAGCCATACGTGGTTGGAATCTTGTTGTTCTTACCTGTTTCAACTTGTGCTTAGCTTGAATTCTTGCCTTCACTGATCTGGCATGGTTTTATGCGTCATCCTTCTTTTTTTCTTTGTAAATGTGACAATTTGCTAGTCAGTGGCCTTTTGTTCTAGCTCTCTTAGTTTCATAGGATCCAAATTTTTGTTTGGTGGGTTTTGGGTGGTGAGAGTGAAAGTTCTAAGAACATGTCCTATCCTCCCACATCCCACACATATGATTCTATCGCCCTCGTAGACAACTTTTTGGTTGTGGATGCTTATGGTTATTTCTGTTTGTACTGGGACCTCAAGGGGCACTTGTATAAATATTCTTGCATATCGACCTCTTAGGGTGGCCGAGGTGCATGTGTCAATATTTAGTAGCAATTCATGTTTTTGTCCAACTTTTTCTAAGATTTTCCTATCGCACAATTCTATTGGTAGTTACGGAAGTCTTGCCCATATTGCGGTATGGGCCAATGTTGATTGGTGTGGGAAAAAGTTTGTCTCCCATCTGTTAAACGACAGAAATTGTCTAGCTAGGAGCCATAGACCTTTGTGTAAGATTGTGTTCATGCTTTGCACCTATGCAAACTTGACTATGTAGTGGTCACTATCGATATCAATGAGAATTAGTGGCTCAGTAAGTTTCCACAGATATACCAATTTGTTTTTGAGGTAGATGTAGGCCAATAATTTTCCAAAAACTTTTATAACCACTGGTTGGTACCACGGTTGGTATCGCCTTAGTTTATCTTCTTCCGTCGTAGGGATTGTTTCATAGTTAACATTGTTCTCATTCAATGGTTTTGTGTGTTCTTTGAGCATTTTTTTGCTCTGGTTCATGCCTTGTTCCTATCTAGCAAGACTTTCTTAAACGATTGTTGTCATGGTTCGCCTTCTATCATGTGGCTTGTTGCATCTGGTGGTTTAGGTGAGTCAGGTTGCCTTTGATTTGATGGATTTGTGGTTTGTTTGGAAGGTTTTGGTCATACTCTTAAAGAGAGATTTTTTTCGACGGTAGGTTGTTAATGTAAAGGATGGGACCCAACTATTCAATACTTATTTACAGAAGGGAAGAAAGTTGCAAGAAAAAATCAAAGATGGATATTAGAGATATTAAACAACCATTTTTGCAAGTTCTCCTCAACAAAGATGTTTATAATAATTTAGCTAAGAAAAGACATAAAGTGACACTTGAATTTGTACCAGTTTTTCTAAAAAGAACCCTTAACTATGTGGGCGTCCTATTACCCCCTAAACAATTTCGAACATATATTATACATCATTTTCGATTAATTTCAGGTTTTAAATGACAAGTGTTATCACACACCAATCATTGTATGACACGTGTTACTTTTTCATTTAAAGTTTTTCTTTATTTCTCTCTTACTTTTTGACTTATTTTAATTTTACTTTAAATTTAAATTCTACTTCATCTTTCATCCCTACTTTCAAGCTACCCCTCCCACCATTTTCTTTCTTTCTTTCTTTCTTCTTCTTCTTCTTCTTCTTCTTCACCTCCCACCCTCACCTCACTTGACCCCCACGTCAAGTTGAGCCTCTCTATTTTCTTTCTTGTTTTTCTTCTTCTTCGGTCAAGTTCCTTTCTTTCAAAAATTATAGTATTTTCTAGACTTTGTTGAGTTATTGATAACAAAACTAATTATTTCTCTAAGAAAAATCAAGTTTTGAAGTTATCATCAATTAATATATCTCATTCTATATAACTTCAGAACTAGAAATGATAATTTTGAAAGAATTAGTATTTTCCAAAAATTGAAAGATTTATTTGAAATTTCTAAAAAATAAATAAATAATACCTACTAATCATCTTTAAATCTAATGGGCTTATCAAATTATTCAAAATATAAGAAATATTTTGATATAATTTTAAAATTGAAGAGAGTTAAACTAATAGTAATAAAAGTGGGAGGTGAGTTGTAGTGAAAAGTGACAATGAAAGTGAGAATTTTCAATAAAGATGACAATGAATTTTTGAAGAAGAAGGAACAAAGAGAAAGATAAAGAAAACAATCATAAGGAGAAAAAGGTAAAATGATAAGAAAAACAAGAAAGTTTATTTTATAGAAAAGTACTTGTAAAAATAAATTATATTTATTGTTTTAGTTTTTACGCTCTTTCAGAGAGTGCATACACTATCCATGCTAGGTAGACAACAAATGATGTAATAATACCGGTTCAACATTGTTTAGAGGGTAATAAGACACTTGCATAATTTAGGTGTCTTTTTGAAAAATTAGGGACAACTCTAGGTGTAACTTTATATCTTTTCTCAATTTAAATATCCTTAGTAACCTATGTTCTCAAAATATAATATTCCTATTTCGAATTTTGTTTCCATTCTCTCAATTAGGAACAATAATCCTAAGGAGAAATCAATTTTAGGTTCAATGAAATTCATTTTTTAAATTATTAGATTTTTTTCAGAATATATTGTTTAATAAAAAACAATCTTTAAGATTTATATCTTTGAATCAAAAAACACCTTTTAAACATATCTCTCTCTATAGGCACCGAGGGACATCAACGCAGTGATGTGATATGCCTCATTTATTGAAAAATGTATTTATCTTTTTTTTAAAACTTTTATAATAGTAAAAAACACACAAAAAAAAACAAAAAAAAAATAATAGGCAAATACCCTAATTAACACCTATTGGAGAAATGAAAGGTCACTGGAGAAGCACCAGATCCTAGCACCTTGATTCCTCCATGCCAAATCTTGTGAGAGATACGGTCCACCATACACAGATTAACGGGAAGCAAAGATCCAAGAGCTTAGGTGTTTCATTCAGCATTTACCATGTCTCACTAATGCTATGACATCAACTACTTTGAAGATTTCAACTCCCAAATTGTCCTTGTAATGTACAGAGCCAATGGATCAATTTCGTTATTCTATTTTTCCAAGAATAAGATCTATTTATAGGTGTACAAGTAAATCTATCTAAGATAATAAAATCAAAAAATATCCGTATATATCTATAAGATCCCTAAAGATCTATGCCTATGATTATGCTATGAATATTATGATTAGATATTGTTATGTACATTCTGTAACACTCCCCTCAAGTTGGAGTATATATATTAATCATGCCCAACTTGTTACAAAGACATTCCACCCGAGTTCCATTGAAAGCCTTTGTGAATATATCACCCAATTAATCTCCTGTCTACACATAGATAGTCGAAATCACATTCTCTTGAATCTTCTCATGGACAAAGTGATAATTTACCTCAATATGTTTTGTCCATTCATGATACACTGGATTTGAGGCAATTTGTAGACCAGCCTGATTATCGCACAAAAGTTTTGCAGGAAATGAAGAATTCAAATTAACCTCAGCTAGAAGGTGTTTTATCCATAGTATTTCACAAGTGGATTGAGCCATAGCTTTTTATTCAGACTCTGCACTAGATCGAGATACAACATTTTGTTTCTTACTGCTCCAAGATACTAGATTTCCACCAACAAAGACACAATAGCCAGTATTTGATCTTCTATCAATTCTTGATCCTGTCCAATATGCATCTGCAAAGCATTCAACACGAGAATGTCTGTGGTCGCTATACAATATGACAAGGCCAGGGGATCCTTTCAAAAAACACATAATTTATTCCAAGGCAACCCAATGTTTTACAGTTGGTAGACACATGAATTGACTGACAATACTGACTGCATAGGCCATATCTAGCCCAGTCACAGTAAGGTAGTTCAATTTCCCAACCAACCTGCTGTATCTTTATGGATCATTAAAAGGGTATACATCATCCTTAGTTAGATGTGCATTAGGAACCATTGGTGTCTCACACGATTTTGCTGCAATCTTACCAGTTTCTGCAAGTAGGTCAAGTACATACTTTCTTTGAGATAAGAAAATCCCTTTCTTGCTTCTAGCTACATCTACACCCAAGAAATATTTCAACTATCCCAAGTCTTTAGTATGAAACTTGGTATGTACAAACTGCTTGAGAGAATAAATTCCAGTACAATCATCTATTGTCATAACAATATCGTCAACCTAGACAACTAAAACAATAGTAAAGTCATTGATTGTCTATAAAAGCTGAATGATCACACTTGCTCATCTTCAACCCAAATTCTTGAACTACATCTCTAAATTTTCAAAACCAGGCACGAGGACTCTGCTTTAGACCATATAGATATTTTCGTAGATGACAAAATTTTCCATACTCCCCCTAAGCAACAAACCCAAGTTGTTGCTCCACATACACCTCTTCATGGATGTCACCATGATGGAAAACATTCTTAAAATCCATTTGATGCAAAGGCAAATGTTGAGAAGGAACCAATAAAATAAACAAAATAACATAGGTGAGCTTTGCTACGAGGGAGAAAGTGTCTAAATAATCTACTCCATAAGTGTGAGCATAGTCTTTAGCCACAAGTCTAGCCTTAAGTCTTGCAATAGAACCATCAAGCTTGACTTTGACCGTGAAAACCCATTTTCATCCTACTTCTTTGTTTCGTTTGGGTAAATCCACCAAATCCTAAGTATGATTTTCATCTAGAGAATTTATCTCTTCAAGCATTGCATCAGGCTATCCAGAATTAGTTAAGACTTCTTTCACTGTTTTAGGAATAGAGACAGAGTCTAGCGAGATAATCAAACAACTAGATGCAAGAGATAAGTGGTCATAAGAGATAAAGTTAGCAATGGAATATGTGGATTTATACTGATGTGTACCTTTTCGAAGAGCAACAGGAAGATCAAGATTTTCTGAAGAATTAAGTGGAGAAGCAACTAATGATGAAGGAGTTGATGTAGGATAAGTATCACCATTACCTCTCCTCCTCGAGTAAACGTGAACAATTGGCAATCTTGTTGGAACGGATGAAGCAGGTTCTGAAGGCATAATAGTTGACTGATTCTCATGAATAACCTAGAAGATGGAAGAACAACATCATCTGATTGTTTTATCACATCACGAGTAACCCGATAGGTCAACCACTCATCTTCCTGAACCTCATTTGTAGAAAGGGGAGGTGCATAGAAGAATGGTGTAGCCTCTGAAAATACAATATCAACTGACACTAGATATTTTCCATGCTCAACAGAATAACACCGATACCCATTTTGGAGTCGATAATAGCCCAAGAAAACACATTTTAACGCCTTTGCCTCCAATTTAATAACAGATGGTCAAACATCTCAAATATAACATGTGCTTCCAAACACTTTAGGTTCCACCGGAAATAGTGATTTGGTTTGAAAATGAACACTATAAGGAATATTACCTGCCAACACAGTCGACGACATACAATTGATCAGTAAACAAGCTCTAGCGACTGCATCAACCCAAAATTGTTTGGGGACTTCCAATTGGAACAAAAGATTCCGAGCTGTCTCAAGTAGATGCCTATTCTTTATCTCATCAACACCATTTTGGGAAGGTGTATCAACACATGAAGGATGATGAAGAATACAGAGCTTTCTAATATGTAAGACTTAAATAATTCCGACATATATTCTTTAGCGTTGTCACTCCTTAGAATCCTAACTGAGGCACTAAATAGAGTTTTGACTTCAGCGCAGAAGGTAGTAAAGTGAGCAAACACTTCAGATCGAATCTTCATAAATTAAATCCAATTCATTCAAGAAAAATCATCTAAAAAAAGTAACAAAATATTTATGCCCAGTTTTAAAAACAACCATACATAGTCCCCAAACATCTGCATGTACTAACTCAAAAGCAGACTTAACTCGATTATTAAACCTTAGACCTACTGAGATGCGATGGTGTTTTGAAAATTTACATGTCTCACATTCTAATGAGGAAATATACTGAAACTGAGGGCAAAGCTTTTTCAACAAAGGTAGAGAAGGATGTCCTAATCGACAATGTGCTTCAAATGGAGGTACGATAATTGAGCAGGCAACAAATCCAGATTTCCATTCATAAAGGATATATAGATCATAAGAAACATGTCCTTTACCAATAACCTCATTTGGTAGTAATATCACGAAACAAACACCGATCGAGAAATAAAGTGATATAACAATGAATGTCTCTAGTAATTTTACTAACAGAAATAAGATTAAAGCCCAATTTTGGTAGACTTAGTACAGATGACAAGGTAATTGATGAGGTAGGTTTAATAGTTCCAGATCCAATGATATTATTGGTTGATCTATCAACTACTGTAACTGGAGAGGGTACTTTGTGTGGCTAAAAACTAGAAAAAATATTAGGATTACCTATCATATGATTGGTGGCACCTGAATCAATCACCCATTTATTTGAAGAAGTGATGAGACATGCTTTACCTCACTTGGGAAAACCATTAACCGAAGTGGATTCCTTCAATAATTTCTTATATTGAGAGAATTTAGAGAACTCCTCAATCGAAGTCAAAACCATCTTGTCTGTAACACTCCAAAAATTCCATGACTTAGAATAGAGATTAATCTATTGAATTATGTTTAAAATGATGTGCACAGACCTATATTAATGTAATAAACTCATTTGGAAAATGTTAGAGCCAAAAAACTACTAAGAAATACCTTGACGTCCGGAAACTAGCTAATTCAAAAAGTTGACTTCCCTATGTTTGGTAAAGGTTTGAAGTGTCAAATGAAGTCCAAAGCTTGTAGAGAGACCTTTGTTAGGTAGTATATAGTACAAAGTGTCCAAATGTCTGGTAAAGACACACCAAGGACCATTTGGGGGGTCCTTGGAGAGGACACAAACATGGGTGGGCAGGCTTCCTGGCAGCCTGCGAGCAGGTAGAATTGGAGGCAAGGTGTGCAAATCGAGCCTCACACGCAGGTCACTGCCTCAAGATTTGAGAGGCAGCCTCGCAACGTGAGGTTGACACGCACCTCACTGTCTAAACACAAAAAATCAGAAAAATAATGGGAATTGGCCCCGCAACGCGCAACCACTTCCCGGAATCGTTCAAGTCGTATTTTTGGTAATTTAACTTCTTAAAAAGACTCATTTAACTGGAGGGTATTTTGGGTAATTTATTGGACGACTATATGTGGATCTTAGGTCAGTTGTAGACCACTTTTGCACGTCCAAATCAGATTAAAATGAAAAGTCTCTCATCTCTCAAGAAACACTCTCTTTTCCAAACCACATTGAAGAACAAGAAGAGCTTAAGGAAGAAGACGAAGATTTCAAGCTTTTCATCCAAATATTTGTGGATCCTTAATCTATAAGGTATGAGATTTTCACTCTTGTGATTCCTTTCCCCAAGAGGTCCTTTCAATAGAACTTTTCAAGAACTTCAAATACTAGGGGTTTTACTCTACAAAACGTATTTTCATCCCAACCCTAGATTTTTGATTTTCAATGAAAAGTAAGTATTTTCCATGGTATATTGCACACGAATTGATGAGTATGTTGTTATTATGTTTGAATTTCATGTTAATCATGTTCTTATCTAGATGATGGTTTCGTATGATTGTTTCTACTATATGACAATATGAAAATGTAGGGATTTGAACTAAGACTAGAATAAACTCTTAAATGACCCTTTCCTTTATCCTACATTATGCATTGATCTGTTGTATGATTTAAAGAGTTGTTCTTAGTTATGCTATTGAGTATTTCACTATGTTATGATTATGAATGTTGTAAGTTTAACTAAGTTCTTGAATAAGGTTCTTGGAAGCATGAGGTAAGTCTTCTAAAGTTGTGATTACTCTACAATGTTTATGTTATCCTATAAGTCATGATGCTATGTTATGGAATTATGTATGATGTTGTTATGTGTATATACTGGGCTATAAACATGCTATTTGTGAGATAATGAAAAGAACACGATAAATGCAAGCTATGACATTCTCTTGTATGCTTTACACAAGATTACTATGTTTTGTTAATCTCACAAAAGAATGGTTAGAGTGAAAGAAAACTCTCATATAATCCTAATAAGCTTATGATCATGTTTATACAAGGAGTTAATCTCCTAGACCTATGATAAGGTTATGATAAAAGACAACTTAAAGGTTATTCAAGAATGGGACTTAAGCTAAGCACCGATGAAAAAGATATGAGAGGTGTCCCTTCCCTATTTACAAGATACGTTCACAATGACTCTCATGAGATTGAGGATTCCATGTAATGTGGAACAATGGTTATATAATACATCTCATAGTTCTTGATCTATGTTACCACCATAGGATACTAGCTAGTGGATCCTCCTAGAAAGCTATGTCATGTTAGGTTCTACTTTGGCCGGTAGACCACCTTTTTTCGGTGTGGGGTTTTATGACACATGATTCCATGTTTATCTCACATGGTCTATGTCGGTTAAGACGTATTTTCCCTCATGTAAAATGAAATACAAGTGAATGAATGTTGATTAGGGTGACTTGAGGAGTCTATTTAGTAGAGGTAGGGGTATGGGACTCTACCTAGACAATGCTCAATTTGACTCTAAGGGAAGTCCTAGAAGATTGTTCTTATGTAATATGATTACATGAAAGGTATGATGATTATTATACATGTTGTTACTCTTATATGAAGTTGGTTATTATATTAAGTAATGCTTTACTTATGGTCTCTAATCTTATCTACTAGGTTGTGTGGGGTTATGGGGCTTCACATGACCATTGCACTTGTAGGTTGGGATGTGATCGTTGGTAAGTGTTTTCTACTTTATGTATATGTGATCTATTAAATATGAATGTTCACATGACTTTATGATAATATGCCTTTGATTAATATCATGCTCTATGTTGGTGGAATCCTTAACTTGTACATGTTCTATGGTATGTGCATTGCAGACATTCTCATGACTTAGCATACTTTTCCAAAGAGATGATAAATGATCCTTTTTCATGCATGTCCTTAAGTGTTATGTGCATATATCCATACTTAGTACATGTGGCGTACTAACCCCATTGCTTTATATTATTACAACAGTAGGTTCCGGCCATTGAAGTTTAAGGAGGTCAATTTGAAGAATCTTGGAACTCTTCCTCCAAGTCTTGGTAGGTCCTCACATTCGGGGATGCTATATTTTCAATATTCTAGCTTAGGAATTTTTTTAGTAGTTTTAAGAATACGTTAATTCCATTATTCCTTTGAATTATTTTGTACTAAGGCCTATATGGCATACTTATTATTTATTGGCTAAGTCCAGAGTTGTACTCTTAGATGGTTTTATACATGTGAGACAACTTTTAGAATATCGTATGTCTCTATGAATGTTAAGTATGAAGTCTAAGTATACTTCAGGTAGAATGTAAAAGTTTTAAATTTTCCACAATTTTTACTGATGACATGTTATGACGAACGCTAAGAGGCTTGTTTGAGTCCTCTCCGGGTGTGACATTGTCAGATAATTGACTAGATTCAGCAACAACCTCACCTTGATCAACTATTTTTTTTCGACTAAAATTTTCACTATATCAGATCAAATTGATGTTGAAACTAATAGAACATTCCAAGTAGGCTATATCTGAAAGTCACACTATACCCAAAAGGAAAGACAAACAATACCTATCACAGAAAAAATCTTGAGGTTGACAACCAAACTGGAAATTGCACTTCAAAACAATAGTCCAAATGAGCTGAAGATAGCCTCCAAAACAATATCAAGTTCACAAATTGTGGGGCAATAACTCTACTTACTGTTTCACTTTGCAAATAGCCTCCAATCATATATCAGAATGAAATACTAAAACCAATAAACAGAGAAATGTCAAACCTAACCGATGCAAGTGCACAAATTCTATTTCAAGGATTTTTTTCTCTAACATATGGTCCGATGATTAGAGGACCTTCACAAATCGTCTAGAAATGTCAAGATGAAATCGTAATAGAAAACCAGACCAAGATAGATTCACGTACACACTTTTACGTGCTTCAAGATTTGTAATGTCTCTAGCAGCTTTCCCCGGTGTGTGGTCTCACACTCTTATCCTCTAACCACAGGAGTCTGGTGGTTTGTATATGAGAGAAGTTTTGATCTAACTCAGACAAAGCAGGATAATCCGCTCTGATACTATGTAAAGTACATAGCCAATGGATCAATTTTGTTATTCTATTATTCCACGAATAAGAGCTATTTATAGGTTTACAATTAAATCTATCTAAGGAAATAAAATCAGAAAAATCCCTATATATCTCTAAGATCTCGAAAGATCTCTGTATATGATTGTTCTATGAATATTATGATTAGATATGGTTATGTACATTTTGTAACAGTCCTCAACCACAACACCTCCAAGTATGGCCCTTCTCCTACGAACTAAATCTATGAAAGAATCATTTTGGAGTTTATGCTAACCTTTCACAACTTGTGCAGGTTGAGCTCCCTAGAAGTGATACCACCGCCTCAAGTCGTGTTCAAGATCAACACACTCCCCTATGGTCATCGCCCAAGGTAACTATCAAGCTTTACGAAGATTGACATTGCCCCCGTTCATATGAACTATGAGTGGACCTTTAGTTACTTTCGAGTGGACCTTTTGTCATTTGGATGAACTTTCTCTTGATGAGACCCTTCTTGATTCTTATATTTGGCATTCCTTGCATATCCAATTGTAGAATCTCTTTTGTCTATGTTGGTAGTTCATTAATATGATTAAACTGAATTGAATTTGTAGAATCTCTTTTGTCTATGTTGGTAGTTCATTAATATGATTAAACTGAATTGAATTTGTACATTCAAAATCAATAACTATTTTAGTTAAAAAAAACTACAAGATCATTCCCTTCTCGGAATGTATGTATGCATCAATGTTCACCATTGCCTCCCTAATCTCTGTAATGCCTATTGAAATAGCCCATGGCACTTCCCAAATTCCATTGAAAATGTTATTAATGATTTAATAGTTGGTTTCCATTATCAAGAGGGAAAAGATACTGACATATAGACCCCTTTAAAAACTTTCACTTCACCTATAGTGCAGAACATATATCAATTTTACAAGCTTCAGCATAAGACAATTCTCCTTGAACATTTCTTATGAAAAATGCATTTGCCCCAATTCCATAATTTACTAGACTAGAACCATCTAAATTGCATTTGTAGCTTTCCCCTTTAGCGACTTCCACCTTGCTAATACAATGTTAATTAATGATATGTAGCATTCCAAAAATTGTAGAATGGCTGGCCAACTGTTAGGCATTTCTTTCAACCAAGGGCATAATGTTTTTTCCATTAAATGAACATGTCTATTAATATCCAACACTATAGCATGGCTCTTTATACTTTCCTCCATCTAAGCTCATATTTCTTCTAATACATAATTGCAAAATGAAAAACTTGATATTGATCTACACAAGGACTTAAACATAGCTGCACAATCTTCATCCCAACGCTTATAAATAAAATTTTCCATCTAATTATATGGACCATGCATACTAATAGCTCCAACAAACAACTTCGAGAGATAATTAGCCTCAGGGTATAGGGCAATAAGATGGTTAAAACATTATCCAAGCGATTAGTTATCCATATTTTAACCGAAATTTTCCCATATGAAATCATTTAAAACCATATACACCACATCAGAAAAAAGATTTTCAAAGGTCCTTTCTGCTTTCAATAGTCTCCCATGCACTCCCTAAAAAAATTTTATTTACTAATGGTCATCCATCACTGCTTGTCCCTTTCCTTTGTCCGAGTAATGGGACTCATGACATTAATAAATCATTTTACCGATAAGATCACTCATGGGGTTATTATTCCCTATTTCATCCGATCTGATCTGACTAACTGCTTCATAGTTTCTATCGATAACATGATAAAAAAGCATGATATACAGTACAAAATTCTAAGTTGTGTCCAATTGTCATACCATAAGCCGGTATGACCATGTTGCTCCGAATTGCACATGCAAGTGTATTCGATTGCGCAAGTAATATAATGTCTCTTAAAGAACTAGATTATATTGTCAATTAGCTATTTTTACTAAATATATTAATATAATTATTTATTTAAGAGTTTTAAAAGAAAAATAATAATAAATTGCTTATAATAGTTGGAAAATTCCAAGGATGCAACATGCAATGAATCTCATGCATAATATTCTTTGCTTGGAACTTATTTTAGTGTTCAAATTACTGGTTTACATGGTTAATTGTACGAGTCGGGTATCAAACATATAGTTGCATACTCTAGATGGTAGTCTAACAACATTGTTGAGCGGGGATAAACGTGGATAAATGACGATCATTTATATTTCATCCTGTTTCGCAACCAAACAAGTTATTCATCCGACTGTCACTCCTAAACACAAATCACCTCAACCAAATGGGTCGATCCAGATATCTATATTTTCTGGTCTATCTAACCTCTCCTCTCTCAATTTTCAGATTCGATAATATATCTATCTTCTTGTGATCAATCACAAAATACTAAAACAAGAATATACAAGTAAATTATAATGACAACCAAGTATTAACTTTAAAAGCCTTTAAACAATCAACAATCGATTCATAGCTACAGCCCAAGAACAAAGGCATTTAGCCACTAATTTCTATGGAAAAAAAAGAACCCTAGAAAGTACTGACGACTTCCTACTGGATGCCCTATGATTCATCTTCCCTCCTTTATTTCTGTGAACTACATATATATATATATATATATATATATATATATATATATATATATATATTAAACCGCTATTTAAAATAACTGAGTCCAAAATAAACTAGGAACCCAAAACCATAAAGGGGTCAGACTTCCACGTGAACAGTGCAACCGCCTCCACTCGTGCTGGCCTCTTGCCTTCAAAAATTGCCACATGGCACAACTAACTTTCGCTTGAATGACAATTCACAAATTACAATTTGCAATCTTCTGTACTTTCAATTATTTACTATTAGATTTCAATAAAATCAATAAGCACCCTGTTTGATTTTCTTCTTTATTCTTCCATCTTTAATTCATTTTAGCTCCAAACTTCTTCAAATTTATACCAATTTATTTTTACAAATAAAATACAATATTTAATTCTGTAATGACCGTGTTTCATCGTTGTAGAAATGCCAATGAAGAAAAATGGGGCTGAATTTTTTTTTTGTAATAGTAGAATTTTCCCAACCTTGTCTAGATTTGGAGGAATTTGGAGTCATCTATGTGTAGGGAGATCTGGTAGCAATCGTCTGGAGTAAAGGTGGATCAAATTATATGAATTGATAGATAAATTGTTAAGGAATTTATATGAATTTACGACATCGAAATTGGATAAATAGATCATCGAGAATTGACTTAGGAGTTCAGGAAACTTTCTGAGCGTAGTGGGCTGAGAGTATGTTGTGAAAGTGAGAAATTGAAAATCTATTGTAAGCTCACTGTCCCAATTTGTACCGTTGCAATGGGATTCTTGCCGCTGTAGCGACACCAGTATAGTGGGATGGGTGCCACTGCAGCGGGCGAAGCGGAAATGAAAATACATGATTTTGAGATTCTTCGAGGCGGAGCTCACTGTTCTACAATCACAACTGGAATCTAGACTCCAAACGAGACCGGCGTCGTTAACCTCTCAGAGGTTGCAGACAATCCTACATATGTCATATTCTTACTTCATCTAGGTTAATTTTAGCAGAAAATTTGAACTTTTTGTTTTCTTATTTCATGCTAAACATTTTAAACTTAACATCATAGGAGTTCATAGATCAACCATCTAATATATAGATAATCAAATGAAAGAAACAATTCATAATTTCATTAAACGTATTTTTGCAAAAACGACACCTACACAAAGTCTGAAATGAAAGTGAAAAGAAAAACTAGTGGAACATACTCTACTAGCTAAATCCTACATCTAAGATAGGTAATAACGATAGACATCCTCGAAAGCATGAGGGCCTACTAAGTCCGGATGGAAGCTCCACATCCGGATAGCTGCAACATCAACCTGTAAGCTCTAGCGTCCACCTGTGCCTGCACATAAAATTGTAGAATTGTATGGGATTATACACACTTGTACTAAGTATGGGTATATGCAAGCACACACAAAGGACATGCACGAGTAAGAACAGCTCTTTCCTAACAACATGATTATGGAAAGTCTAGTAAGTGGACTTGCAAGATTTGGATTAGGAAAGTCAGTGGACTTGAAAAATTTGGATTAGGAAAGTCATGCCATGAGAGTAATATGCATCATCATACTCATCATATTGCACACAACACATAACATCTTGCATATAGCACATAACATATTGCATATAACACATAACATTTTTCATATCATTTGTTCATATGCCATGAGATATTGGAATCATAGACTTGACATTAAGACTTACTGAAACCAGGGCTCAACATATGGGACCTCAACTAGGGAGCCTTCTTTAGCAAACACAGAGTCTGCTTCATTCATTCATACCTACTTCATTTCATTTATTTCATTGGCTAGTGTAAACACCAGCTATACCTAGGATGTAGTTTAGAACTTTCATCAGATTCGCTGTGCAATGATCTAGAATGACTTAGTGTCATTACTTAAGTCTAGCTCACCTCTTGATCATCTTATCCTAACACCTTTGGTATCATTCATTTCATTATGTGTATCATTTGAGGCTGGCCTCAATCATTCATTAGGAAGTTTACCCTTTAACGGACATAGATCATGTGGGCATCATGAAATCCAGTGCCTCCCCCACACCGAAAAGAGGTTGAATCCCCGGCCAAAGTGACCCAAAACATGCTGCGTACATGGGAATTGAATCCCGCCATATCCTTATATTGGCAGTATAGGTTTGAAGACTACGAGATATAAGAAGACCCATACCCGACATGCCGGACAGTCTCATCTCATGAGAGTTACATGAACCTCCGCCCTTCCTGAAAGAAGGAATTACCGCTCATAGCTAGTCTATCTGTGCTCAATATAAAGTTCCATTACATTCAACTCATACGTCATGGAAGCTGGCTTCTAGTATGAGGACGTCATAGCTCATGATTTCTCATCTCATCATTAGTATTTAGTGTGTTAATCTCAATACTTTCATTAGAGTGTTCATAGAGAGTGGTCTCTTCATTAACTTTACACTCTCATACGTGAGTACATTTTGGTAACATTTAATTAGGCTCGTTTGAGAATGCTCTCTTCTTTTCAATTACCTCATATCATGCTGTCACCACATTTATTAACATTAACACATTTGCTGTTCATAATTACTCACCCCTTTTTATATGAATGTTCATTTCATCATATGCAAATGCACATGGCCATTTAGTGTGTTTAACACTTATACCTAACCCTTCTAGGGTTTCATCATTTCATAGTTAATTTCATCATTTCATTGTTCATTTCATCATGTGCCAATGCACTTGGCCATTTAGTGCGTTTTAGACTCTTACTTAACTCTTCTAGGGTTATATCATTTCATTTCATGCATCTTAGGTTTAGTTGTTTTAAACATATGCAAGACCTATGGGTCTATACATACAAGCCATGGGGCTTCGTTCATAGTTCGTGTAAGTGATTCATATCTTTCTAAGATTATGTGATACAAGATTTATGCATCTTGTATGTATGCCAAGATCTTGATTTCAATCCAAGTAGGCAACATTATTCTTGAATATTTAATTCACGTATGACTTATGTATCATTACGGAATTTGGGCAAGGGAAACCGATTTTGAATCCATTGGACATCACTTACATTTTATTATTCATTTTTATTTGATCCATGCGGCTTGGGGACCCAAGATCGATGCCCAACACCTTCATTTTATTTTCCCTTAATTTTTCTCTTAATTTTTTCCTCAATGGGACTGAGAGGATGTGGGGTCTAACCCCCACAACCTCATTTAATTTTAGTTTTCAATTCTTTAAATTTCTCTCCTTTGGCCAAGGGGGTGTGGTTTCGAACCCCTACAGCCCCACTTTAATTTTTTCTCCTTAATATCCCTTGGTTCTGCCTAGAGGTCATGGGTTCGATTCCCACGCGTCTCACCCTTTATTTTTCTTTTAATTTTCATAAGTTGAGTGAGAGGTGGTGGGTTTGAATCCCTCTCCTCTCATTTCTTATTTTCATAATTCATTTTCCAACCAAGGTCATGGGTTCGAACCCCACATGTCCAATTCCCTTTTCTCATCGTATTTCATTAATTTTTAACATGGGGAGGTCACGGGTTCAATCCCCAGTGATCTCACATATTTTAATTCATTATTTTCATAGCATGAAAATCCCCTTAGATTGGCCGAAACTCATTAACAAGATGTTGGAAATTTTGCAGCCTATTCTCTCACTTCTTTAACATTAAATGTTTAGAGGTTTTAAGTAATTTTTAGTGAGTTCTTTTAGGTGCATTTTCAAGATTCCATTCGATAATGAATTGCACTCAAATAAGAATCTTTACATCACTTATGAACATTTACATAAACATGTGTACATGAAATACAAAGAACTAACATTATATTTTTGAGCCTTAAACCCGAGGCACATAGTCATGGTTCACATTGCACACACGTACACATAGTTTCGGATCACATAGGTGATCCTTCATACGATTTCAAATACACATACATGAACATATTCATCACAAAAAACACAACACACGCCTACGGAGAACAGCCCTAGTTTTCGGAATGAATATACTGAACCTTAAGGGGTCTCTTGGGAAAGGGACCAAGAGATAAGTGAACCCATACCTTTTTGACGTTCAAACCTCGACTTGATTCCCAAAAACTTCTCCAAAGACACATACAACACCGAAATATCAACACCCAACTCGACGGAAAACCTTCTCTTTGCCTATGTGATTGATTAACGTTTATTTTTTTTTTTTATATTTTTGTGTGATTTCTTCAAGTGTGAAGAACCTTGTTAAATTTTCTGTTATTGAATGCTATTTTGCAGCGACAAACATGAATGGGAGAAGATATATTGAACGCGAAAGTGAGATAGACGTGAGAGGAGAAAGTTACCTTAGGCTTAGGAGTCTAGTTTAGGACTTAGTCAAATAAGGTTTAGTTAATAAAGAGAAATAAACTCTTATATCCCTTTTATTTTAAATTAACCAATAAATAATAAATATTAATTAATTACATAAACTTACCAATTTAATTAAAAACAATTTAAATTATCGCTTCCACCTAGGTTCGAACCTGGGTGGAGCAAGACTTCACTCTAAGAGAAAATTTTCAGCCCTCTCTCCCCAAAATTCTACTCCACCTTATTAATTAAATAAGTAATTATATTTAGGGTAATTACGATACTACCCTTATCCTGGAAAAAAGACCATTTTACCCCTAGACCCTCCAAACTTAAGATTTCCCCCTTTTATGTCCGGTAAAGACTAATACAAGTAAATCTTCATATTCGGGAGCCCTACATGGCTGGACCCAACTTTTTCTAGGTCAAATTACTCCCCAGGTTAGTTGGCTTGGCTGTCGTAAGGGTGTAGAGGTCAGGTTCTACGCGCATCAATCCTTTTGAACCCGGTCTGATCGTAGGTATTCTACGCACATTAAGCATTATTTAGCATAACCATTTTTAGGGTTGTTACATTCACTTTGTGCCACAGTTAGGAATTAGTACCGTTGCAGTGACGCCGCTACAGTGGGATAGGTGACGCTATAGCAGTATGACATGTTTTTAAATCGTAAATAAAACCCTTACACGACCTTATTATGTAATTTTTAACTTTTTGATTTAAGAGACGACCCTGGGCTATTCCAACTCGTTTTCCACCATTCTTGAAGCTAGAGGTAAGCTTTTCACTCGCTGAATTCATTTTTTGAGCTATAGAACATTTTAGAATGGGTCAATATTGATGTGGAAGGATTTCTTGAAGAATCCCATGGTTGAATTAGCTCTAAATTTTCTAGTTAGGGTCATGGGTTTGAGGTAGGGCGCATTGTTTGTTAGTATTCCAGGAAGTTTAGTGTTTCTTTATTAATTCCCATCTATAAATTGTTGTTTGTAGACCACGAATAAGCAGGGCGAATCTGAAAAGGGAAGGATCAAGTTATCTAGCGTTTAATGTTTGTTTCAAGGTAGGTTACAGTTGTGATTCTATGATTGTGTGATTTACACTTGCTTTGCTTCGTAGTTGTACTTGTATATGTGTGCATGTTGAAATATTCATCATAGATATTGAAAGGGGATATATGAATATTGATACCATGAAATCATGACTTGAATATGTGATCTTGATGTGTGATTGGGATAGGCTGCCATGATCTGGCATGCTAACTTGAATTAGATTGCCACGTTTCAACATGCTAAAAATTTTACTTTGGGTTCCGTGAGAGGAACAACTATGTAATGAAGCATGTGAATTGTGATATTGGTTCTTATGATAGTAATGAACATGTTGATATTTATGCTTGTGTTATAATGTTGTAATTGTTTGGTTATGTTACACTAGTGGGATAGGCGTGTGATCCTACCATTACACGGCTGTTGTGTACTGATTCTGCACTTGTAGCGCATCTTTATGCGACTGTTGACAGACCTCACTTAGGAGATCGGTGATCGCTTCGAGTTCAAGGGTGAGCCGCATTGTTTGGGCTTCCATGAAATTCTTTTTAGTCTATGTCCACCATTTTTGTACCCAAATCTTGTTTAAGTTAGTGAGATATTTCATTAGAAATTATTGTTAGACTTGGTTATCGTTTCTTGTTTTTGTACATTGACTTTCAGATTCTAGGTTTATCTTCCGCATTGTTATTTAGTTATTAGATCTTTATTTAGTACTGTAACCTTGACTTAGTTATTTTACTTGCTTCTAAAACTTAAATTCCTTAGTTTTTTTTAGGTTTATTGCTTTAGTTGGTCGCTACTAGTGGTTCTCCCACCAAGTTGTAGTATGGGTGCCAATCACAATGGTCTGGGTCATGACAAAATCATGCTAAAAAGAATGAATATATATATATATATA
>NC_028643.1:29245890-29314176 GCF_001406875.1 Solanum pennellii
TATATATATATATGTATATATATATATATATATACACACACACAAACGCCTCAGATCAACAACCCACACTTAAACTTTCGCTCGTCCTTGAGCAAACATTAAAGTTCATGTCAAATAAATCATATTAGCAATGTCATCACTTTGGTGAAGACAAACAAATAGGCCATAAAACAATTTCAAAACATCAAGTACGCTTCTCAATTATGCAAGACATCCAAATAAACAACAAACATTTAACCTCCTAACCTCAAGGAAAGACTTTGAACTCATCAAATTTAAGCTTGCGTGACTGCTCTCATACGAGAAATTTAACACAATTACTTATCCATCAAACAAATTCCCTCACAAAAAGAAATAGTCCACACACTCAATCAAAAAGACTTAATATAAATTAAGGACTTCATATCAAGAACAATTCTCATACTCATAAATCAACTTCACATATATGCACAAAGAACCATAGGCTTGCCCATTATGTATATCTCCACTAATTATGCATGCTCGAATCGGATAGGTATTTGATAGATTGTAATGTAGGCTAGGCGAAGGGTAGAAAAACTATATAATTGTGATTTACACTTCCTTAAACACTTTAAAATTTTAGCTTTATCACCCATTATTTTCTTCTCTTTAATTTCATCCCTCTCTTCAACAATTATCTTCCAAGTAATTGTCATCATCATCTCAAGAATCTTTCAATCGTTTTTATAATTTTTTGCTCCCTATTGCACAAGCTAGTGTGCAGATTTGCACAAGTAACATTGGCTCTTAAAAGAACCAAATTATCGAACTCAAAGGACTTGTCAATTAACTATATTACTAAATTATATTGGTCTAATTATTTATTTTAGAGTGTCAAAAGAAAGATTGCAAGAACAAAATCATAAAATTACATAAAATAGATGGAAAATTCCAAGGTTGCCATATGAAATGGATCTCGTGTATAATATTCTTGGCTAAAAATTAGTAGTTGTCAGGTTACTGGTTTACATGGTTAATTGTATGAGGCAGGTGTCAAACCGCTAGTCTCCTACTCCAGTTAGTAGTCTAACTACATCGTTGTGCGGGGATAAAATGCCTAACTGACGAGCTTTAATAATTAATCCTGTTTTGTAACCAAGCAAGTTGTTTGTCCGAATGTTAGTCCTAAACACAAATCTCTTTGATAAAATGGGTTGATCAAGCTCTCCATATTCTCTGGTTTATCTAACCTCTCCTCCATCAATTTTAAAATTATACTATATATTTATCTTATGGTGATCAAGCACAAAATACTAAAACAAGAATATAGAAGTAACTTATAATTACAACCAAGAACTAATTAAAAAAGCCTTACAAAAATCAATAATTGATTCATAGCTACATCCCCAAATCAAAGTTGTTTAGCCACTAAACTTTAAGAAAAGAAAGAAGAAAAAAAGAACCCTTGAGGACTCACCATACTTCATCTTCAACCCTTAGAAACCTATCCATCATCCATAGCATACCAAACCTCCAATCCCTACACTTTAGTCAAAAGGGGAAAATAAGGGGTTAGTAAATTAAGCATACAAGTATGGAAGTCATGCAAAAATTGACATTTAGTATAGAAACATGCTTTCATGACATTTTGATAAGAACCTTCGTTATAAGAGTTCAAAAGACATACTACGAGTCAACATTCAAACATAAGACATATTCAACTAGCATCAACATATATCACTTAATTCCATACTCAATAAGTAAGACTTTTCATAATTTGGACTCTCTACCTAAGGTTACTCTAAGATCCACCTAACGAATATATGAAGAGACTGCCTATACACCCTCTTCAAGCAACTAAGTGGACCTCAAAGACAACGTAGATAAGAACCTTCTAATTCAACATACTTTTAGTAAGTGAACATTATTCATTTATTCCATTTAGGAGAAAACTAGACAAATAGGGGACTTCACATAATGGCCTTGGAAGACCTAAGGAACTCAACTAAGCATCTTGAAAGACTACTCGTTCCATGTGTAGATAACACCTATTCTACTATGTACACGTTGTAGAACCTATCCAATAACTAGAGTGCACATTTCACACGATGAGAATAAGCATTAACCAACATAGATCATACTATAATGGTATGGAATCCGGTGTCGTAAGACCCCACACTGTGGAATGTGTTTTACTTGCCAAAGGTAAAACTAGGACACATCCCATGTAGGCACATGGTTTAGAGGATACCGAATGGCTTATTTGTATTCTAGTCTCATACTACAAGTAAAGCTAATACCTTAAGCGTATCCACTCCGTGCTTTGCCTTGGTTCTCATAGAGTAAATTCATTCACATAAGTGTATTAGAGACGGTGCCATCACTAAGCCTACCAACTCATAATACCATTTTCAAGAAGGGTCCACAAGGTCTGCCGATCAAGGTTCGTTAGGATATCTCATTCATGAAACGAGTACCATTATAGGTCCATCCGGTTCACTTAGTTATAAACCTTCTTTTCATATTCAAGGTTTGCACATTCACTTAGGATTCTATACTCATCAAGAAGGGTCACTATTCTTAGGTCTATCAGTTCAAGACATATCTAAAATACCTCATTTATCATTCAAGGAAGGGCACCAACTTAGGTCTAACGATCCTAATCTTTCATTCATTCCTTCAAGACAAGGGTACCTAAGCCTAAAGTCAAGAGATCACATTTAACATAACTTTCATGAATCAAGTAGGGACTACTAGTTCTACCTAATCAAGATAGCATATAAACCTATAAAGACACTTCATAGTCTAACATCATCTCATATACACATTAGAAGAATAATATCTTCCATCACAATTCACTCACATTATACAAGATCGCCTTCAAATTAAATTCACATTATTCAAGATCACCTATATATCACATAATACCTTCACCTTATACATTCATGTATGATTTATCACCTTATACATAGTCACATTACTTCACATAACCAACTTTACATTATACTTTCATATTTGGTATAACATAATACTACTATAATTCACCTAATAATGTATACAAGGACATGATCACATTAAGAGCTAAAAGTAAACACCTCCACCATAAATGGACCATACCACAGAAGAGCAATTGTATATCAGTTCTGCATTAGAATGGGAATTAGGTTAATTTCCTCTTCCAATATCCATAATCACCATTTCTTAACTTCTCCAACAATTCACAATATAATAGCATCATTAATAATAGAAATCAACTATTCAAATCATTATAATCACAATTCCATCAACATTAGATCATAAGTGTCACATCCTAGGAGCACCCCTAGAAGTAACATGGCGTACTTGACCTCTCGTAAATCTTATACAAGCCCATAGTTATCATTCATCGCATTGTCATGGTAAATGTAGCGGCAAAATTTAAAACTTTCTTAGCACATCATATGCTAGAAACATTAATTCATATATACTCAAAATATCATATTACATACTTAAAATCTAATTTTTTTTGCCATCTTAGACTCAACAACATTAGAATACATTAGGGACACGACCCTTAAAACATAAGCCATAACTATACAACATTTTATAAACTTTACAGTAAGACATGAGTAGGGAATCCTTGAAACTTAAGGATCCTTTCCTTGAGCTTGGGGGTAATCTATCAAGATCTCCACCATTTAAAACATCATTTAAGAATCCATAGCCTACACTTTTTGTAAAAAGTATAGAAAATGGGATTAGTACAAGAATATACTAAGTATGGCAACCATGCAAAAACATGCACTTAAAAGGGACATTTTCTTGAGATCATAGTTCATGCCTTTTTGAGTAAATCTTTATAAAACCTTTAGAAAATTGCATTTATATCATTCACATATTTCATATAGACATATTTAAAGGACAAACATCATATAATATCACATATAAAATTTAAGTCATTTTTGAGGCACATTATAGTAGCTCCTTTACTTTACCGCGAGCATTCTTTCCTTATTTTATTAACTTCCCAAAGATCCATCTAGCGATACTTGATGCAATGCATCACCTTATCGCCATAAGGAAATCATACATAATATCAACACAAGTCATAACATACAATCATATAAGTACATAACATGATAGACGTTTAAGTCAAAACTTTAGGAACATCACAGTAAGCTACATCAACTTACACATATACTGATTTCACTTCATATTCATCAGTATTAGACCTTGTTCATGACCCCGATCTTAGTCTACTAGTGCAATGAACATATGAAGCCCCATAAGCCCATACATTCTTAGTAAACCTTTCATGAAACCACAAACCTTAGCATTCAATTCATACCTGAACATATTAAGTGAAGACCACTCCATTCATATCAACAATCTTCATCATATAAACATTAAGACCCACATACTGCATATAACAATAAGACCCATATCACATAGACTCATACCAGCACATTTTCATGAAAAAAAAACAAATACTACCATGCCATGCATAAAAACATAATCATAATCATATACCTTAGGTCACCTCTCTAGGACTTCCTAAGGAGATACTTGTGCAATGTCTAGATGGGTTCATCACTTCCACCAATCCTAAGTAACCTTTGTTAATTCATCCTAGTTAGGGTCCTAGTCATTTACTTCCATTGTTCATTTTACTTTAATAAACAATAGCCTTAACCGACACTAAAACCATGGGTGCTAAACATACAATTTGGTGTTTTAGAGACCTACACCAATTAATGGTGCTCTTAACTAGACAAGGTAGAACATTAACACATGCTAGCACATTAGTTGATATCACATTGCTACATCCTGTGTGGCAAGCAGAGTTTATGGAACTAAGAGATAGGTATGATCCCTCTACATGCCACTTGGCAATTGGGGCCTCCCCTCATGGGAATCCATTGGATGAGTATCCCTTTTTGTGGGGTCAACACCCCTTGTAGGACTATAGGGTGAATTTTCCTTTATGGGATGTCATCACCTCCCATTGTCAAGTTCACTCGGTGCTAAGCTAAGTTCCCTTTATTGAAAAGACATTATTACATTACTTTATAAAATATAGGCTTAGGAGATTCATCCCCTCATATTATTAGCTCATAGGTCATAGATGAGAGTTCATCAACCTAAATCATGTGAGAAGTCCTTTCACATGGACATAAATTATACCATTAGCACTATCTAGTTTAGGAAACACTTGAGTACACCTTTCAAGGATCCTCTATTGAATAGATCGTCATTCATGTGTGTGTGTATACATATATGTGAGTACTCCTTTTACATAGCACATTAAGGTCAAACATGTGCATACATTCATATTCATTCATATAGAAACCAAAACTAGAAACTATCATATCAAGGCACACATGTGCCATGCATAGGCAAGGTCTCATACCCTTGTCAATACTAGTACACCTATCAAGTCCTCCTAGATAAGGAGACACATTTAATACTTTCATAAGCATTATCTTAACATGCATAGTAGTAGACACTAGTGAATATGAGATCTACCTTTCATTTAGGCACCATGACATATATTACTTGTAAGCATGTATAATGTGTGAGTGTGTGTACATTGGTCAACATGATCACATAATGTCTATCAATAACATCTTGAGGCATACACCCTCTTATGATCATATTCACAACAAAACATAGACCACACAACACCATTTAGCATAGGAGGAAAGACAATCTTTACTTTACATTCAAGCCTCTTAACGTTAGTTATTCACACATTCGCATAGGGGTATATGTGTAGGGGTCATCAATTCTTAATAATTCATTAAATGCATCACCTACACATGATCTTTCCTAACAATTTATATGCTCATAACAATTGTAACATAACCTAGATTCACAACTAAAGTAGAAGATGAGGCACGAGTTACACATAAGGTGATCATCATAAACATCATTCATATATTCATCAATTTGCCTTCAAGGCCATGGTCAACACATATGTAATGACCATAAAGTAAACAATGCCACCATAAGTGGACCATACCACGCAATGCCATACAAGGCTTCATAGAAATGTAGGGACGAAGAGTAGACCTTACCAATTCATCAACCCTTTTCAATCAACAATGATCAATACACTTTTTTTGAAATAATACATGTACAGGGAATTCGGTAAATGTACTTTAAGCATAGAAGAAACCATGTACAAGTCGCTACAAGATCATAATACAACTAGTGCAAAACATTACCATTGTTCTAGAGAATACATTGTCATAGATCATCAATCGATTTCCCTAGTCTTGTTTATCAATGAAGATTTATCAATAATATACATGTATGGAAGTACCCAAAGAAATTATAGTCTAAACAAGATCCTACTACAATTGCGAATAAACTCGAATTCATTGTAAGCATGTTTCATATTAGGAATTCATGGAAGATAAGTTTACATAGTTTAATCATATTCAAACTATCATGCATCTATCCACATTGGATCCATTACATATAATTCATTACTACATTACAGTATAGGCAGTAGCTAAGGTTAAATAACCATGATCGATTCATATAATAACTAACCTAACGTCAAGATCACAAGTTACCATTTGATAGACTAGAAGAACTTAAATCAACTCATATTAATCCTTCTTAACCTTGATCATAAAAGACTTATAGATATTATTCAAACATAATATTAACCTTAAACAGTAGCTACCAGAACCACAACATAATCAAATTCCATTATTATTCATCAAAATGTCCACATTACAATGATCACATAAAGGTATGTATTAGACATATTCAAATCTTCATATATTGCTCCTCGTGGATATTTCATCATAAATTAAACATCAATTCACGTAATTAACATTATATATAGATAATTCAACGTAAGAGAATTGCAATTAAACCATTAACAAGCCATGATAACAATGCCCATGCAAGGGCTAAATCGACTTTGGGAAGGGACATGGGTTCATAATGCAATTGGATTAAAATAACGTAAAATCCAATAGATTAACATCAATTCATCATGATTTATCCATTAAAAATATTTTTAGAAACAACCCATGGCTAGATTGAAGAAGAAGAACTTTGATCATATTTTTCTGTTTGAAAACATTGAGAAAGAACTCTCCAAGTGAAAGGTTACTTGGAGATGAAGGACCACAATACCTTTGTATAGTTGAAAACCTCTAAAACTTGATGAATAAACCATAGGAATCCAAGCTCCAAGCTATTCTTGAGCTTCACCAACAATGGAGGTTTCTAGGGAGAAGATTTTTGGAGGGAAAGGTTTATTTCATGTGAATTGGATTGGAAATGGGTTGGTCACGTGTTATATTATTTATATACACACTAATATAGGTAAATAAATCAATTAGATTCAGTTTAGGACGTGGGGTGAATTTCCCATTCACCTTTTAATAAAACAGTGCGCAAATTAGCAGTTGCATGAAACCATGGACAAACCCAATCGACTGGGCGTTGGTCCATCGACGGGCCATTATGTGCCCTCCATCGATTGGGTATGAGGCTGTCAAGTGGCCCTGACTTCCCCAGTATAAGTGAACGTCGACGCCTACCCATTGATGAGTCGTCACTCAACCTACGCAGCGTGCATTTGTCTCGTCAATTTACGCTGCCAAGGCAGTGTCTCGCCAGCCTTGGGTCCTTCTTGTGGGCCCTTTTACGGGGCCCTTTAGAAGTCTTACTCAAACGTTTCCAATATAAATACAAACCTTAACAAATTTTATACCTCCCACATCAGTTCACCCAAAACAAATGCACGTAACACGTCCAAACAGGCTAGGCCCCATCAAGACACACTTGAGCGTCTTAAGGGCTAACTTTGGAATGTCTTGGACGTTCTTGGACGTTTGACCTCCAAACTTCACGAAACTCCATATACTATATATAAACATCATTATAACTCAATTAATACTTCATAAGCTCATGATATACTACATATAAACATGTATATACATATACAGCACATAGGTGATTAGTTGTTGAACGTCTTGGTCGTCCCTTGACGTTTGAAATCTTTGGAATCACTTTAAAATTTGCTCTAAGGTGATATATAACCTTAGATAAAGAAATTTCATACCTTTACTAACAATCCCCAATCAATTTGAGGTAGAACCACCTTGAAACCTCCAAACTGTAGCTTTAATGGCCCATATCTTATTCTTCTCTAATAGAGGAATTCTAGTGAGAGAAATATTTTAGAGGAGATGGGTTTCATTTTTATTCTATTAGGAGGGACTTAAATGAAAGGAATTAGGTCTAAAATGGTCTTATAGTTGTTACAAAAGGAATATAATAGCATAGGGTCAATTTTTAAAAAGGACTAAATACCCGCAAAGTCTTAACTTAAAATTTTGGCCCCTTCCCGTCTTATTTCACCCTTTGGACACTAGGGTTCGCTGAGTGCACTAGGAGAATCGCCAAGTGAACCCTTGTTTGGCCCTTTGTTCCAGCCTGGCAGTGCTTTACTATTTTGGGCATAACTTTTTACTCCGAGGTCAAAATTGGGAAAACTCAGTGGCATTGGGAAGAGGACTCAAAGTCTTTTCATTGATTAGGTAATGGACCACCTAATTAATTTTGAGATAAATATATCATCACTTTAAGTTGGCCCCACAATCTAAGTTAACTGAAAAATCCTTCACGACCTATCTCGCCCAATGAACCCTATTTGGTTTGCCAATGGCATTGGAGTACTTGTTTAACGAACCTTGTTTCACCCGTTTTAACAACAACCCACTTTTGGGGAAGTTCACAAGGTGAAGGGAGGGTTGATGGGCGAATCGACAAAATCTTTGGTGACCCACGACTTTGTCCGCCCATTTTTCCAACATTGTAGGATAGAGGAGGAAGTCCTCATGATGACCAAGCACACTTTGGCGCATCGCAAAGTGGATTGGGCGACCATGATGCCAATCACCAACTTAACCTCCTAGAGAAACAAGTTCTTCTTATGTTCCATAAACACACATACGCTCACAAGACTAGTTCTCGAACGTCATAGTTGTCCCTTGATGTTTTGTCAGCCCCGAGCTACCCCCGAGACACGGACACAGGACCTAGGACCACAAGTGATCCTAATATAATCATGCTGGCATGATGATGAGCATACTAGTGATAATAAACTGAATGCCGAAGCTAGATCCTAATTTAAATGTAAAGATGGGAATACCCATATTCCATATGAGATAATTGAAAACTGACGAATTTAATTCAAAGAAAATATTAACTCAATGCTATGCAGAAACTAACTTTGTCTGAAAATAAGCTTCTAACTGACTAGAAATGGTGGGACAGGCCCAAAATAAGTCTAGCAAAAAATAAAACTTAAAGACCAAACTACTAAAAGAAACTAATGACTATTATCCTCAGAGAATGAGGACTCACCATTGATTCTGCAGAATTGGAGATCAGGAAATGATCTAAGCATGATCTGGATGCTAAGAACCTAAACCTACGTCACGAGAATATGTAGTGCACGTATGCGTAAGTACTTGAAAGGCACTAAGCTTGTAGGATAGAGTAAAACTGAAATTAAACATAAGTGAACAAGCAGAAAACCAAGTATAGTATTATGCACTTGATATACTGAATCTGAGCTAACTGGATGCAATGACCAATTTTATAACATGTTGAGACTGAATACTAACTGAACTATAAATATGGTCAATGAAATAAAGATTCTCTGAACTGTGGGAGTTACTAATAACCAATAATCAAACCATATGAGCTAAATGTGGACTTTGATGTATACTCCCCATCGAGAGGACCTAATATACCCTGCCAGAGGTATAAATGCATGTTGCGTGATCACTAAACTGATGACCAGGAGAGGACTAACAACCTACTTGGCTAGTAGTTCTGCGACTATTAGGTATACTGAACCCTAGTATAACTCGGTATTATGCTAGTCCCAATGAATTAAGTGATTAACATATTATGACTTAATATCTACAAATACTAGATAGCTCAAAAATGAACATGCAAACCAAGAATGCAACTATTAATGTGATAATGATGCATTAATAGTTCAGGGATACATATATATGAAGTAACTAAAATATCTGAACTTGCATGTGTAATTTAAGAACTAAAGAAATGCATAGCTAGGGTTTTGTAATTCATGCGATAAACTAAATAATAACTTTACAATCTGATTAGGAACAATAGTTAACTAATTTGTGATGATATGCTTTAATTCTAGAAACCCTAGGATTAATCATGATAATTGATAGAAGAACTGGCTGAAAACATGGGATCTAATGAGTGAAAGGAACCCACTAGTGAAATCCCACATGCCTAGTGATGAAAACCACAGACAAATATTTAGATTTTGGGGTTGGAATTGATGGAACCTTTTCGCATTCTCAAACTAGGGTTCGTGATCTTTTCCTATTTTCTTGCTTCTAATTTTCTATTTTTTAATTTATGATTTTGACTTAGATAAGTTCTTGTTATGTTTCTAGGCTTAAAGTGACTAAAATATGACGATTTGGGGCTTAAATGATGTGTCTTAGGATTTAAACGAACTAGGAAAAACCCAAAAGACACTTAGAAATTTTGTTGTCAGACCAAACGATGACCTGGACTAACGGGCCATCATTCAATTGATGGTTCGTCGTTGGTCTGCTCGACATGCCTTTATTTAAACAAGCGTAACTTTTTACTGGAGGTTGAATTTTAGCAAACTCGGTGTCCATGAAAAGATAATTCAATTATATATCATGTCATAGAGTATGGGATGTATAAATCAATTTTTATAAGAGTGACAATTTGAAGTTGACCCAATAACATTCCCCCCTAACTGACTGCTAACTTTCACCCACGTTCAGACCTACTTACTATAGATCGAATGACGATCCGTACTGGTCATCCGTAGTTCATGTCAGAGGATGGGTAACTTGAATTTCAATCCACGGACGCAAACCACGGACCGTAGTCTGACTTACAGATGATAAATCTGTCAGTGGATCGACACTTTATCGATTTTATGCTTCCCAAGTAGCTCTCTCTACAGACTGACTCATCCACAAAACCTAGATTGAAGAGACTTCTTTGATCCTAAACCTTCTAACCCGGCGGTCAAGAATCTCAACTGGTATATCCTCACAAGAAAGACTATTTTTCATAGCCACACTCTGTAATGACACTACAGAGGCTGGGTCACCCACGCACTTATTTAAGAGAGAGATGTGGAAGACTTGATGGGATGCTGCTCGTTCTGCTGGCAACTCTAACTCATATGCCACCTTGCCAACCCTTTTCAAGATCTTTTAATGGCTTACATATCTAGGACTAAGCTTCCCTTTCTTGCAAAATTTCATCACCCCTTTCATAGGTGACATTTTAAGGAAAACCCAATCATCAACTTGGAACTCTAGTTTTCTGGGATGTCTTAAGTCTATCTCCAATGGGTTGAACATTTTCGTTAGCATAAATGACTTAATTTGTCCCTATCAAAGCTTCTTCACCTACTCAAACCAACCAAAAAGAGATCTACATCTACGCCCATACAGTGCGTCATAAGGGGCCATCTAAATGTTGTAATGGTAGCTATTGTTGTAGGCGAACTCCATAAGAGGAAGATGATCATCCCAACTACCTTTGAAATCAACCATAACTCTCAATATATCCTCTAGGGTCTTAATGGTACGTTCTGCCTGTCCATTCGTTTGCATATGAAATGATGTGCTAAAGTTAACTTGAGTACCAAGACCATTCTAAAATGACTCAGTAATGAGAGGTAAACTGAGGACCTCTATCTTAGATGTTTAGAGAAATGAACCCGATAGGACCTCACAATTTCATTAATGTAAATCTTGGCATAGTCCTCCGCTGAATATGTAGTCTTAACAGCCAAAAAGCGAGAAGAATTATTAATCTTGTCAACTATCACCCAAAATAGAGTCATGGTGCCTACTAGTATGAGGCAACCCTTTGATGAAATCCATATTGATCACTTCTCATTTCCAAGTAGAAATGTCGATCTCTTGAGTCATACCCCCTGGTTTATGATGTTCTACCTTTGACTTTCTTGCAATTGGGACTCACTCAGAAAATCTGTTATATTCCTCTTCATGCCGTATCATCAGTAGACTTCCCACAGGTCGCAAAACATCTTAGTGGTACTTGGATGAATAAAATATCTTGAGCTATGGGCTTCTGCAGAATATGTTTTCTCAGGTCACCCACGTTAAGAACACACAATCTACCTTGGTAGAAAAGTACACTATCTCCCCCATGGGAGAAAACCTCCACTCTCTGATTATACTGCACCATTAAGTTCAAGCAAGATTGAATCACTGTCTTGCTTTTCCTTAACGTCCACCATCAAAGAAGATTCTGCCCCATTATGATCTTTCACACCACTGTATGATATGCTCATAAGGCGAACTACCAAGAGAACAAGACTGTGAACATCCTTCACTAGCTCCTTCCTTTCTTCGTCAACATGGTCTACACTACCCATAGACAATCTACAAAGAGCATCTGCTACTACATTCGACTTTCCAGGATTGTTTAGAACACTAATATCATAATCCTTAGAACTCAATCCATATCCTCTCGCAAAGATTTAACTCTTTGTGGGTAAACAAATATTGGAGGCTCTTATGGTCAATGAACACATCTATATGAACACCATACTAGTATTGTGTCCAGATCTTGAGTGCAAACACCATTGCTACAAGCTCAAGGTCATGAATTGGATATTTCTTCTCATGCAACTCAAGTTGTTTAAAAGCATAAATTATAACCTTAATCTCGTTTCATCAGCAACCTAGGCCAACTCTTCATGCATCAATAGATCACATAACCATTTGAACCTTCAGGTACATTCAAGACAAGTATGTAGTCAATCTAGTTTTAATTGTGCAAAGCTTTTCTCACAATTATCTGACCATTGAAAATTTACCATCTTCTCAGTCAACCTAGTCAATGGTGAGGATATGGATGAAAATCCTTCCACAAACCTTCTTTAATAACCCTCTAGACCTAAGAAACTTCTGGTATCTCTACTAGAGGTAGGTCTGGGCCATTTTTTCACTGTTTTCATCTTCTGCGAATCCACTTGGATCCCCTCGCTAGATACAATGTGACCAAGGAAAGTAACAGGTTGCAACCAGAACTCACATTTGCTAAACTTTGCGAATAGCAGACGATCTTTGAGAGTCAGCAGAACAACTATCAAATACTCGCATGTTCTTCCTTATTCCTAGAGTAAATGAGGATATCATCAATAAAAATGATAGCGAACAAGTCTATGTTCTGTTTGAACACTCTGTTAATCAAATCATTGAAGGCTGCAGGAGAATTGGTTAATCCAAATGACATAAATACAAATTCATAATGACCACACCAAGTTCAAAAGGTTGTTTTCGGAATGTCACTATCTCTGACTCTAAGCTGATGATAACCTGTTCTGAGGTCTATCTTTGAGAAATGACTAACACCCTGAAGTTGGTCAAAAAAGTCATTAATAATGGGGATGGTACTTATTCTTTATTGTGACCTTGTTCAAATGTTTATAGTCAATGCTCATTTTTAAAGAACTATCTTTCTTCTTTACGAACAACGCTGGTGCACCCCATGGAGAAATACTAGGTCTGATGAAGACCTTATCTAAAATGTCTTTCAATTGATCTTTCAATTCCTTAAGCCCTACAGAAGCCATTATGTAAGGAGGAATGGAAATAGGTTGGGTATCTGGAAGGAGATCACTTCCAAAGTCAATTTCCCTTTGAGGAGGGACTCCGAGAAGATATTTTGGAAACACTTTTGGAAATTCACTAACTACTAGGACTGACTAAAGAGTTGGGGTTTCAAAGCTATAATCCTTAACCCAAACTAAATAATAGAGAAATCCTTACAGATCATCTTTCTAGCCTTAAGGTACGAAATGAATCGACATATAGGCACTAAGCTACTACCCTTTAACTCCAAGATTGGTTCATCTGGAAACTGAAAGCGAACAATCCTAGTTCTACAATCGATTGATGCATAACCGAAATGTAATCAATCCATGCCTAGAATGACATCAAAGTCTACCATTTCTAAATCTACAAGATCTGCTGAGGTGACATTCGAAGAGACTATGACAAGGAAATTTTGGTATACCTGTCTAGCTATAATTGGGTGTTCAATTAGAGTAGAGACTGAGAAAGGTTCTGAGAGTATTTCTAGACTAACACTGAATTGGATTTCTATGTAAGGAGTTTAAAAAGAAACAGTAGCCCCTGGATCTAACAATGCATAAACATCAAGGTCAAAAACTCGTAATGTACCAGTGACTACATCAGGAGAACCTTCTTGATCCTGGCGAGCCTCAAGAGCATACAATATGTTTTGGCACTAACCGCCACCTGTACTAATGTGTTACGTTCCTGAGTCGAGCGACTTGCTGGTGTTAATGAAGTTGTAGATTAATCTCTACCACTACTACCTCTTTTACCTTGTCTAGAAGGAAAATCTCTCAAACTGTGACTTGATTGAACGCACCCAAAACATCCTTCCTTTGCAGCGAGGCACTTGCTAGATGGTTCTTACTACACTTAGGAAAGTGAGGTATGTCTTTGTGTATGAAACACTTCCTTGAGACTTAGATACTGGTGCCCTAACCTTCTGATCATACCTGTTCTTGGAGGATGGAACACTAGTTGATAAAGAGGCTGGGGTTGAAATCTTTTGTTGACTCTGCGAGCGATTTCCACCACCCCATTTTTGCAAAGAATAGTAATAGTTACCCATCCTAGTCTTCTTATTCTCTTTGTAGTGTTACCTACGTTTATCACCTTCAACCTACTGAGCATGAGCTATAAGCCTAGAGATGTTCATATCTCCAGTAACATAGCGTTTCTGCACTCAGCTTTCACCAAATCTTACACTCTGTACAAGAACTTACATCTGAGCCCTGAGTCAGCAACCATGTGAGGAGAATACTTGAAGAGTTGGTTAAACTTGAGCCCATACTGTTGGACGGTTATGTTTCCCTGCCTTAAATTCATCAATTCATGAGCCTTTGCTTATCTCAACTCTATTGGGAAAAACCTGTCCAAAAAGGTCTTACTAAATCACTCCCAAGTAATAGGAGTTGTATTTTTACCCCTATTTTTCTTCCACTGAGTGTATATGATATGAGCAATATCTTTCACCTCAAAGATATTCTTTATCTCATCCAAGAAATTCTAAGGATCCTTACTAGTTTGTGATCCTAAGAACTCAGGCTGATTCATCCTAGGACAGGAGGAGCTGCATTTTCATTCCTGGCATTTGTATTCATGGAATTATCTCTATGAGGAGGCATGATCTGAAACATAGAACATCAAGTTAAAATGGAATTAGATCATACCTTACGCTCGATAAGACAAACAAGAAAGACAAGTTTTTCCTAAAACACTTCATAGACTCCCTCTCATTAGACATGGTGCACTTCCCACCCATGAAAAGGACTCTACATAGTGTGGATTTTTAGACATCCTATGATTCTTATACCTAGTGCTCTAATACTAAGTTTGTCATGCCCCAAGCTACCCCCAAGACACGGACACGGGACCTTGGACCACAAGTGATCCCAAGCTAACCCTGCTTGCATGATCTTGAGCATACTAAAGATAATAAACTTAATACAGAAGCTAAATCGTAATTTAAAATGAAAAGATGGGGAACACCCATATTCTATAACTAAGATATTTGAAAATCATGAGTTTTATACAAAGAAAATAATAACTCAATACTAAGCTGAAACAAACTTTGTCTGAAAATAAACTTCTAAAAGACTAGAAATGCTGGGACAGGCCCCAACTAAGTCTAGAAAAAATTGAAACTAAAAGAATAAAATACTAAAAGAAACTCATGACTATTGTCCTAGGAGAATGAGGACTCACCACTGATTCTTCTATATTAGAGATCGGGAGTCGATCTGAGAGTGATATGGATGCTGAGAACCTAAACCTACATCATGAGAAGATCTAGTGCACGTATGCATCAATACTTCAAAGGTACTAAGCATGTAGAATAAAGAAAATCTGAAACAAAATATAACTGAACAAGCACAAAAGCATGTATAGTATTATGAACATGATATACTTAATTCTGAGCTAACTGGATGCAATGATCAAATTTATAACATGCTGAGACTGAATACTAATTTAACTGTGAATATGGTCAATGCAATTGAGACAGTATGAACTGTGGGAGCTACTAATAACCAATAATATAACCATATGAGCTAAATGTGGAGTCCGATGTATATGCCCCTATCGAGAGGACACAATATATTATACCAGAGGTATAAGGGCATGCTAGCGTGATCATTAAACTGATGCCCACAGAAAGGACTTACAACCTACTTGGATAGTAGTTCTGGTACTATTGGGTACGCTGAACCCTGGTCTTACTTGGTGTTATGCTACTCCGAATGAATTAAGTGATTAACATATTATGGATGAATTTCTATAAATATTAGATAACTCAAAACTGAACATGCAAACTGAGAATGCAACAATTAATCTGATAATGATGCATTAATAATTTAGACATGAATATCTGAAGTAACTGAAATATCTTACCTAGCATGTGTAATTCAAAAACTAAAGAACATATAGCTAGGGTTCTGGAATTATTGCGATAAACTGAACATAACCTTTCAATATGATCTGGAACATATATTTCACTAATTTGTAATGATATGTTGTAATTATAGAAACCCTAGTTTAATCATGTTAAGAGAATCAAGAACTGACTAAAAACTAGGGATCTAATGGTTGAAAGGAACCGATTAGTTAAATCCCACATACCTGGTGATGAAATCCACAGAAAAATATTTAGATTTCAGGGCTGAAACTGATGGAGACTTGCTGGATTTTTGAACTAGGGTTCTTGACCTTTTTCTCTTTTCTTGTTTCTAATTTTCTTTGTTTTAATTTATGGTTTTAACTTAGTTAAGTTCTTGTGATTATTCTATGCTTAAACTGACTAAAATTTGATGATTCAGGGCTTAAACGACGTGTCTTTGGGTTTAAAAAACTAGGAAAAGACCAAAATACCCCTAGAAATTTTGTTATCGGACCAAAAGACATGGACAGACGGTCTGCCTTTCAATAGACGGTCCGTCGTTTGGGTCTGTAGATTGGATCTGCTCGATAGACCTTTAATAAATTGGGCATAACTTTTTACTCAGAGGTTGGATTTTAGAAAACTTGTTGGCTATGGAAAGACAATTCAATTATATATAATTTCAAAGGTCATGGGACATCTGATTCATTTTTTTCTATGAGTTATTTCCATTTGAAGTTGACCCAACAACATTTCTCCCCTAACTTACAACTAATTTTCACCTACAGTCAGACCTACAGAGCATAGATCGAATGACGCTCTGTGCTGGTCATCCGTAGTTCATGTTAGAGGCTGGGTCACTTGAGTCTCAATCCACAAACATAGACCACGGACTGTAGTGTGACTTACGTACCATAGATCTGTCCGTGGATCGACACTTCGTCGATTTTCAGGGCTGAGTTTTTGGGAGTTTCACATGCAAATGATGGATGCGCAGTACGGGACGTTGATCAGACTACAGTCCATTGATAGTGATCGTCGATTGCAGCCGTAGATTTTTGAAAAGATGATTTTGTCTCCTTTGGATACGGAATGTTACACGTTTGACCTCAAAACTCTTCAGAAAAAACTTCAAAAGCCAAAACTCATCTTCCATCAAGTTATCAACTCATAAAACACGTGTAAAGCTCTAGTGCATCCTATTTCATTTTCGGGGTCTTACATATGCACAAAGAACCATAGAATTATGTATATCTCCACTAAATTAGTATGCTTGAATAGAATCAAATAGGTATTTTACGGGTTCTAATGTAGTCTAGGGGCGGGTAGGAAAACTATATAACAATGACTTATACTTACTTAAATACTTTGCAATATTAGCATTATCACCCATTATTTTCTTCAATTTATTTCATCCCTCTCTTCAACAATTATTTCCCAAGTAATTATCATCATCATCTCAAAAATGTTTCAATCATTTTTTCCCTTTTTCTTGTTTTTCTTTTTTTGCTCTCAATTGCACATACTAGTGCACACGGTCACACAAGTAATATAGTGACTTTTTAAAGAACCGGATTTTCGAACCACAAGAACTTTTGAATTAACTATTTTTACTAAATCATATTGGAGTAATTATTTATTTAAGAGTGCCAAAAGAAAAGAGTACAAGAACAAAATAATAAAATTACTTACAATAGTTGGAAAATGCAGGGCTGCAACATTTCATGAATCTCATGTTTGATATTCTTGCCTTAGAACTAATTTTAGTTGTCAAGTTACAAGTTTAAAAGGTTAATTGTATGTGTTGGGTAACAAACCTCTAGTCTCCTACTCCAGTTACTAATCTAACTACATCATTGAGTGGGGATAAATGTTCTTAATTGGTGAGCATTTATATTTCATCCTGTTTCGTACCAAGAAAATTATTCGTCCGGACGTGACTCTTAAACACAAATCACCTCAATCTATATAACCTCTCCTCTCTCGATTTTAAGATTAGACAATATATTTATCTTGTGGTGATCAAGCACAAAATACCAAAATAACACTATAGAAGTAACTTATATAGACAAACAAGAATTAATTCAAAATCATTTTCAATAATAAATAATCGATCATAGCTACAATTCAGAACAAAGGCGTATAGCCACTAATGTCTAGGAAAAGAAAGAAGAAGAAAAGAACCTTAGAACGACTTCCTACTTGATGCCCTATGATTTATCCCCCCCCCCCCAATTGATTTGTGTGGACTATTTATAGATAAAAAAATGTACATAAAATAACTGAATCCAAAATAAACTAGAAATCCAAAACCATAAAAGAGTTAGACTTCAGGGTGAATAGTGCAACTGCCTCAACTCGTGCTAACCTCTTGCCTTCAGAAATTTCCACGTGGCACAACTAATTTTTGCCTGAATTGCAATTCGTAAATTACAATTTTCAGTCTTCTATACTTTCTATTATATATTTTAATATTAAATTAAATCCTTTAAGCTATTTGCTTGATTTCCTTCTGCAGTATTCCATCTTTATTTCATTTAGCTACAAACTTCTTCAACTTTATACCAATTTATTCGTATAAATTAAATACACTATCTAGCACATTCCATAAAAATCATGCTAAAAAACAAGTATAAATATGAAATGCGAGACAAATAATGATTAAAAATTATATATATTTTGCCTCACAACAACACTAACACTTAAACTTTTGCTCGTCTTCTAGCAAGCATTAAAATCATCTTAAATAAATCATACTAGCAACGTCATCACTTTGGTGATACAACAAATTAAACCATATACCAATTTCATAACATCAAGTAGGCTTCTCAATTATTCAAGACATCAAAATAAAAAGAAAACCTCAACCTCCTAACCTCAAGGAAGGACATTGAACTCATTAAATTTAAGCTCGTTCACCAACTCTCATCAAAGAAAGTTATTGAAATCTCCTATCCAACATGAATCAACTGCCCTCATAATAAGAAACAGTCCACTCACTCAATTCAAATGATTGAATCCAAATTAAGAACTTCATATCAAGAACAACTCTCACACCCACAAATAGAATTCACATGTATGCACAAAGAACAATGGGTTTGCCCATTATGCATATCTCCATTAATTAAGCATGCTTGAATAAAATAAAATATGTATTTAATGGGTTATAATGTAGGCTAGGGGACGGTTAGGAATACTATATAATAGTGTTTACACTTACCTTTAAGTACTTGGCAATTTTAACTTCATCACCCATTATTTTCTTCAATTTGTTTTCAGTCCTCTCTTCAACAATTATTTCCCAAGTAGTTCTCATCATCATCCCACGAATTTTCTAATCATTGTTTTTCTTTTTTTCTTTTTTTTTGCTCCCAGTTTCACATGCAAGTGTACACGGCTGCACAAGTAATATTGTAGTTCTTAAAAGAACCAGATTATCAAACCCAAGAACTTGTCAATTAATTATTTTTACTAAATTATACTGGTCTATTTATTTAAGAGTGCCAAAAAAATAATGCAAGAACAAAATAATAAAATTACATACAATAGTTGGAAAATTCTAAGGCTGCAACATGCAATGAATCTAATATATCATATTCTTGGCTTAGAACTAATTGTAGTTTTGAAGTTACTGGTTTACATGTTTAATTGTATGAGTCGGGTATCAAACGTCTAGTCGCTTGCTCTAGTTAGAAGGCTAACAACATTGCTGAGCGGGGATAAATGTGGCTAACTGGTGAGCATTTATATTTAGTCCTGTTTCGTAACCAAGCAAGTTGTTCGTCCGGGTGTCACTCCTAAACACAAATCACCTCAATCAAATAGGTCGACCGAGCTCTCTATATTCTCTAGTCTATCTAACCTCACCTCACTCGATTTTAAGATTCAAAAATATATTTATATTATAGTGATCAAGTACAAAATACTAAAAATAAAAATATAGAAGTAACTAATAATGAAAATCAAGAATTAATTCAAAAAGTGTATAAATAATCAATAATCGATTCATATCTACAGCCCCAGAACAAAGACGTTTAGCCACTAATTTCTAAATAAACAAAGAAGAAAAAAAGAATGCTAAGAAGTATTGACGATTTCCTACTTGATGCCCTATGATATATATCCCCTCATTGATTTCGATGAACTAAGTATAGATATAGAAAACCCTAAATAAAATAATTGAGTCTAAAATAAATTAGAAATCCAAAACCATAAAGGAGTTAGACTTTCGCGTGAACAGTGCCACCGCCTCAACTCGTGTGGCCTCTTGCCTTCAGAAATTGGCACGTGGCACAACTAACTTTTGTCTGAAATACAGCTCACAAGTTATAATTTTGAATCTTCTGTACTTTCTATTATATATTATTATTTTAAATTTAATCTATTAAGTTGTCTGCTTGATTTTCTTTTTCAATATTCCATCTTTAATTTAAGCTCCAACCTTTTTCAACTTTATATCATTTTATTCCTACAAATAAAATACACTACTTAGCACAATACATAAAATTCATGCTAAAAAGGTCAAATATAAATAATAAATGTCAAGTAAATAATATTTAAAAATATATATTTTTGACCTCACATGAGACCACATCTAGGTTCCACTTTATTTCTTAATCAAAGCTATCTTTATCCATTAACATCATCTTGCACACTTGAGATCCCTCAATTCCACCACTTGAGGTCTATACCTATTGCAATACTTGTTTCCCATAAAATGAGCCCATAAAGAACCTTTAGTTTTAATGTTTTGTCAAAACCTTGTAAATACAACATAGGACACATTAAAGAGGGATCTAAACTTGAGACCCTTGATGAGTCCACAATTTGGACTCATTGAGGTCTTTATTTTCATAGGTTTAGTGTCATAAAATGCATATTTTGTCGCTAGAACTGATAGAATACCTTGATAAACAGGTGTATATAATTTGAGACAAATCATGGACAATCAAGCAACAAATGTTCAACTCGAGAATGATTGGGATGGTGGAGAATGTGCTTAAATGTTACAACTCCATGTTCGAGAGAAAATGAGTTTATTCGGGGTAAGTTGCTCAAGAGAGAATTTACCCCACTAAATTCTAGCCTAGTTACATGTATTCAACAATGTACCATCAATATCAACTATCCTTCGGTGTCTTTTATCTCATATACCGGTCACATACCAAGAATCTCGTTTCCACATTAGTCTCTCTTATTGTTTTTACTATTTTTGGTTGTAAATTTGACTACAAACCCCACATTGTGGATTGACTTTTGCGTCACCCCTCTAGTTTACTATGTTTTTATTCGATAATGTCTAGTGACTTTGAATATCATGGGCTGCATTTGTGCTTGGATAAATTATTCTCAATATCACTCCTTGTGGGAACAATCCCAACCCTTGGTTGAGTTATATGATGAATAACAATCGTTGATGCTTAATGCTGGATGAAGTGTCTTTTATGATGTCACCGATCCAAATGACGTTGTTGCTGGGGAGTGGTGTCACTTGAGAGTTTTAGTTGAGTAGAAATTTCGTTCTAGATAGCCTTAATTTACTAGCTTAATTGTTAGCTTGGCGTTTTGTTTGTTTGAGCTTTAGAGTAGCGGAGATAGTATATCGGGAAGTACTTGCGAGCTTATGGAGCTCCTTCTATTAGAGGTAACGATCTTCTAGGATAAGATCCTAACCTTCGGACATTCCGAAAGTTAACAACATCATGAGCCATGGCTGAGATTCATGACCCTTCTAATTAAATGCTCAATTAACGAAATTCTCTATATCATTCTTTTTAAGTGTTTTTACAAAAGTCTGAGTCCAAAAAGTAGGATGTTGGTTTACCAAATAATCCCTGGTGGCTTAGTACAACAACCCTTTGTGGTCGCAACACGATTTCTTTACCAATTGATAAAGCCCAACAAAGGAGTGGAAAGGGATGTGAGTTCACCCATCGTCTTGACTTAGATGGATGATTTGCCACCAAAGCCAGAAATCTCGATGTCCAGTGCATGCTAAATGATCGATATATCCCTTCATATGAGTGCATAAAGACAAAGAACAAAGAGGATGGACACACAGAAGTGATGCTCACACTTCTTCTGAGAAACGCCAACTCAGGATAGGGTATTAGAAGAGCTAAGGAACCATGTACTGATGTTAACCTATATGCCCAACTCCCATGATGTAATTATTTGAATTCTAAGCTCTCAAATGGATCAAGTTATGAAGGAGATCTATACTAGCCTGAAAGAAGGTTTGCCAAATGAAAGTCACTCAAATCCCACTAATAGAACTTGATGGTGAAATTATGACGTACTGCGACGTTAACTAGAGCGCTTCTTGAGAGGCAACCCAAGATCATTTATTGATTTATCTCTAATTTTGAATAATGGTGTGTTGATTGTGCATGTCAAAATAAGGAAATGGCTCAAAAAGCGTAGTTTGGCAACCAAAATTCCCGTTGGCGAATCGCCAATTTGATAGGCAACCCCGATCTTAGCCGTCATATATGCTGCCACAGATGAAGGTCCTGTAAAATTTTGTGAGGTTATGGACTACTCACCAGGTCTCCAAGTGGTTCAGGTATCAAATTAATGTCGCCGAACGAAAAGAATCTAGAGTTTCATTTAGGACCATAAATATAATTTTTCTGATTTTCCAATTCTCATCTTCTCATTCTTGTGTCCTTTCTAGTAATTTGAATATTTCCATATTAGCTAAGCATTTTTAGTTTATCGATTAGTGATAACATTTAAATTTTGTCTTAAATAAGCGATAGAGGTTAGTTTTCCAAAACCACACACTTAGTTTTGGTTTTATGCAAATGAGTTTATTGGGCGTCTCTGATTTATTCGAGTTATTAGATTTCCTAGAGTTTAATTTGATTAGCATGCTCGTACTGTTCAACTTGTTGAAATTTCATATTCTTGGGTTTAGATTTAAACTCGATATTTATGGGTTGTGTTTGCATGATTAGTTCAACCAAGAGAAATTTGAGTATCCCGATGTATTGAGTGTGATGGGTCCGGTGATAATTTGACTAGTGAATGGATTGATTTCATTTCAAGGGTTACGGGTGTGATTTTGGACAGAAGGATTGAAAATAGGCACATTGGTTCTATCGGTGATCTGGGTAGAGATCGCCGAACCACTTGTGGTACCCCATGTGTCCCCATCTCACCTTTTATTTCATGATAAATGATTTGTTTGATTTTGTAACTTCCGGCAAAGAACCTAGTGTCGATGAAGGCACTCGATGACTTGCCAAAACTCTATTGGATCGTTGTTTGTTTCCACCCTTGAACCCTTTGTGCATTGTTACTATTGTCGAGCTAGCATGGCTCGCCGAAATGCGTCGGCAATCCTCCAAGTGAGCCATTTATTTCCAACTAGAAAAAATATTTGAACCAACTTTTTCAGTGAGCTTGATTTAACTCGCCAAATCAATATGGAAATTCGACGAGTATCATGGAAAACTTCTTTGCAAATGCTTTTAAATGACTGTGATTAATTTATGCCTAACTTCTTCTCAAATGCATATATGGCTAGACCTCAAGTTGTCGATAGAAACAAGCCACCCCAAAGCAAAGTAAAGGGGTTCAGTATCGACGAGGATACGAGTATATCCAAAGACAAAACAATAAAAAATCCCACATTTGGTGGGAAAGGAAAAGGTAAATCAAAGGCACATGTATCACCAGAGTATATTTCTGACAATGGCAGCATATGCGCCACACACTTCACCGCATCTAAGAGTGAGGATGAGTAGCAAGAACCTTAAATTCTAGCATTCGATGATGATGAGATTGGAACAACAAGAATGGCGGAACTATGCTAAAAAAGCTGAATGATCCGCCTAGGATATAAAATCCTCAAACTCCCAACCTCCAGTTCTAGAACAGGTATGGTGCTCGCACCACAAGTTCTAGGTCCCCGACCCAAGTTAATGAACATGTTTAAAACTGAGGGACTAAGGAAAATTCTTGAGGAAAAACGTTTGTCCACTTGTGAGGTTATCAATAAATACCCGGATATAATGAACTGCCTAAGATATCACAAGTTCCATATTTTCACGAAGCCTCTTGGCTTATATATTCAAAATTGAGTTAGGGAGTTCCATGCCTCGTACAGTGCCTTGATTCCACAAAGAAATAAACAAGCATTTGTATTTAAACCCTTAAATCATGTGATAGTTTGAATAAAGAGAGTTTTGTGTGATAGCACCACTATAAATAGAGTCTTGGATTACACGACCAATTTCGCAGACACTCACCAGTACCGGATGAACACTAAAGCATTTGAGAACATAAAAATCAGGTTAACTCCTCTTATTTGAGATGACACTCCTGAGTGTTTAGAGACATGGCCCAATTATGAAAAGATACCTAGATGTAGGTGCTAGGCATTGTTCTGGCTTTATTAGTAGTTCAATAATACATCTCAAGTACAGTCCATCCTTCATCGCTCTAAAGCACCTTGTCTTGGAGCGATCATTGAACGAGAATGGATAGACTTGGATACTATCATTGGTCAAGAGATGATCATAGGGTTGAAAACAACGCTAGACCTCCCCCCCCCTTTCTATTTTTTATCACAAAGTTGTCTAGATGAGCTCGAGTACCTATAGATACCAAGTAGGATGTGGAAAAAATGCCTACATCTTTCACTAATATTCGGAAGATCAACATTGAGTATGTGAAAGATCAGGCAGATGAAGAAGGAAGTTATGTGAATCCTGTCCTAGCCAAAGATACAGACTCCATAGCTCTAGAGGAATCTTTGCCTACTCTGGCCCTTGGGTCTTTGGGTACATTGAAAGCTAATGCTATTCGTTTTGATATTCTAGGTTCTTCGACGATTGCACTTCCACCTAGAGATGTTGATTTTGTTGCTGCCTCCTGCACTCCGACTACACATGCTTCATTACTTCGGATGGGACAAATGGCCTATATTGCTTATCGTCAGGCTGCTAGACTCGAGACCTCCTATCACAATTTGAGAGCACCCCCGAGTTATAAACAGGACGTACTTATACTTGAAGGTGTCTCATAACAAGCCTCTTTAATTCATTGCATTGGATATTGAAATAGTGTGGAATTCAAAACTCATTCATTTCTCAAATAATAAAGACTTCATTTAATATAAACTTGAAATATATCAAAAGTCTAAGTCTTACATGGCCATCCTAGACAGATTATTCAACATACTAGGGACATAACCCTTTACAATAGAAAATAGATACTAAATAGTTTATTACATAACTTAAGGAAACATAAAGTCTTGTCCTCGAATCATGAAGACATACCAAGTCTCGGAAGAAAGTAATTTGACACTTCAACTAGCTAGAAGCAATAATATCACTTGTCGAAATGTACAGTTGCAGTAAAAGCATGAATAAGATGAGTTATTACACAAAAATGTGCTAAGTGTGATGACCATGAAAAAACATGCTTTAAAGGGACAATGTGATAGGAAATCATCGTGCATTACGTCACTTAAGAAATATCATGAACAATAGCATAAAAGACAGCATAATCAAGTATAACATCATATAAGTCATAACTTCACATTTATACAATAATACAAGGAAACCATTACCTTTACCTTTGAACCATCACTTCAAGCAACTCTTAGGCTATACCTTGTGCAATGTATGGATAGTATCCCATACAGCCAACCAAAACAATGCATCACACTAAGATCATCAAAAGTAAACTCACCTTCCATTACTTTCTTTATTTACGCAATATAGCATTTAAGAGACACAAACATCACATTAATCACATTATCAATTTAGGACCATCATCTAAGACAAACTCTAGGTCATACTTGTGTAATGTGCAAGTAGCATCCCATAATACTACTCACACTAAGTATTCCCTTGGAGCCACCATAGACTAGGCACATTCAATTAGTTAAGCCATGACAAGGAATGTAAGACATGGATACAATCAAAGTAAAACATGCATAATCTCAATTACACTCCAATTTAACATTCTTCATTAGCTTGCATGGAAACTCATTAATTCATTATGGACACATTCGTTCATTAGTCATTAGGATTTAGAGATACTCACTATGACCCTTTCCAATCCTACTAGTGCAATGTATAGTTAGCATCACATACTAGTACTTACACCTGTAGAACATATCAAGAAACCATAATGAAATCTCACATAATGAGAATAATCATTTAACTGACATAGACCATGAGTGCTAAATCATGGAATCCCGTTGTCACCCTCACTGGATAAGGGATCCCTACTTGCCAAAGGTTGGGTCATTCTTCAAACGTTAAGTGGATCCACTAGGAATAGACATATGTAGGCACATAGATATGGATCAGGGAGGTTGCTACCACACACCCCGCCTCAACTCATGGATGGGCATCCACCTCAAGAGATTTCTACTAGATACCCGCCTCAACTCATGGATGAGTACCCATCCCATTCAATATTCTTTGAATTATTAGCCTACATTCCCATATAGTATTTCATTCATTAAGGGAAAAGGTATTATTATTGGATACCCCGCCTCAACTCATGAATGAGTATACATCCCCTCCCTACATTCATTGTTGGATAGATCAATGGAGGTATTGCGATTGTTACTAGACACTCTGCCTTAACTCATGGATGAGTATCCATCTAATGACCCATTTCTCTTTCATTCATTATAGTTCAATCGAGAATAACCTTTCAATAGACTCTACATTCATTAGTGTATTCTTTGAAACATCATCATGATTCATTCATCAACATCATTTAAGAACAAGACCCCAATTATAACTCCATTTCATACTATACATAATCATGACAAAACCATAGATATATCACAGATATATTCACAATAGATACATTAAGTAAACACCTCTAACTTTCAAGTGGATCAACATAAGACTAGAAATTTCTATATCGACAAGTAATTTCTCAAATCTGGCCTTCAAGGCCATAATCTCAAGTATGAACACAACAATAATTTCACCATGCATAAGCATATATAATAGCATGCTTCAAAAATATAAGGCCATTTAAAAAATTTATAATCACATGCATTTATTATCAAGACAACCCACTTTATAAAGGAATAAATGGAGATTAGATAGAAATCATGGGTTCATGAAATATTTCACTTTATATCACCAATATAACAACAAGGGAAAAGGCTCAACAATACCCTTAACCTATTAGAAAGGGTTCAAAAATTACCTTATTCCACCTATTGGTTTAGAAATGCCCTTAACGTTTTCCGTAGGTTCAAAATACCCTTTAGTGAACAAAAATATGTCATAAAATTTGACTAAACAAGTGACCACTTTTTATTGGTCCACAATTTTTTTATCAAATTAAAAGACCCACCGAACCCAAACCTAACCCCTTTTTTTCTAGAAAGGAAGTACCAAAATTAAGTGTCCGTATGTATATATAATTAAGTTATCATTTTTAAATTGTAATTCAATAAAAGATTCCTTGGAAACAGCCGAATAATTGCTATCCATCACCACATATGCTATTTACGAAAATTAAATGCATCTACACAACATTAATATAGTAAAAACGAGAAGAAATTACGTTAAAATCAGCGAAAATAATAAAGTGGATTTTGGATTCGATGACTCCAAGATTCAAAATTCCAATGTAATCTAAGGATGAAAAGAACCTTAGATTGTCGAAGTCATAGTTGGAGTCGTTTACTTTGCGGATGATTGACCTCTTAATTTTTGCCAGAAAGCATGTACCATAATTAAGTGTCCATATGAGAATGGGTTAGGTTAGGGTTGGGTGGGTCTCTTTATTTAATAAAAGAATTGTGGAATAATGAAAAGTGGCCACTTCTTTAGTACAGTTCCATATCTTATTTCTGTTAATTAAAGGACATTTTTAAATTAAAAAAAAAATTAAGGACATTTCTAAACCAATAGGTGGAATAAGGGCATTATAAACCATTTCTAATAGATCAAGGTCATTTTGAGCCTTTTCCCTAACAACAACAAGTTGAGCAAAACCGTAGTTTTCATGAACTTGAAAGCTTTAGAAGTTATCTTGAAATGGACTCTAGAGTGAAAAAAACCCATAGATGAAGAGTCAACATACCTTAATCTTGAATAATCACATGAAAATCAAGAAGAAAGCACTTGAAATTCCTCAACCCTAGCTCCAACTTGACCTTGGACTCCAAAAGAGTTTCTAGAGAAGACTTTTGAGAGAAAGGGTTTTTTTTTTTTGAAAGATGGAGTCTAAATGAGGAGTTAAATGTTTTAATACTTTTAAAATACCCAAAAGGAATTGAATCAAACGATCCACACGCCAAACAAGACGTAACCCAAATTTTACTAAAAGCCCCTTGCCCAAACCGTGTCAAAAACAAATTTTGCAGGTGTTACCTATCAATAGCCACCTACGGACCGTAGGTGGATTTACTGGTCATAATGGTCATCCGTAGTCAAATTATGAGGCCCAAAAATGGGAGTATTTCTCCCTAGTCTAAGGTGGACTTATGGAGCAGGACCTAAAATTCGTCACTTGTCTTACTGGCCGTAGTTCACCCCTTTTTGGCAGCTTTTAGGGATTAGCTTAGGGTCCTCCTCACGGACACATAAGATTGTCTTTGGGGAGTCGTACCCAGAAGTTTAACCCCTACACAAGTCCATTTAGGTGCTAGGGTCACTTCTACAAGTTGTATATCTTAAACCATGCACCTACTTCCACAACACAACACTAGAACACACTAACTTCAAAAGACTAGTTTTCGGATGTCATAGTCGTCCCTTGACGTTAAACTTCAAAACTACTTAAATAAAACATCAAAAAAAATTCTTATTATTTTAACAAGGTATGTGAAGCTCAAGTTCGTCCTATTTCATTTTAAGGTCATTACACCTCCATTCTGGGCATGATTCAGACTTTCTTTATAGATGTTGTGACATTATCCAGTGATGCCATTCACGCACTTGCGGCCAGAATAGTAGTGTGTAAGCATGGACAAGGAGCTACTGAGGAGGTGATAACCTTAAAGTCTGTATAGTTGAGCTGAGAAGAGATGTGGACCAAATGAAGTCCATCAAAATATTTATGGTCTTCCATACAATGGAGATCCGGGATGACCCAGTCGAGCCCATTGAACCTGAGCCTGAGGTATCATACTAATGAGGAGAGGCTGAGGTGACTGTAGAAGCTGCAGAGAAGGGCCTCACTGAGACTGAGGATATTATGATGGAGCAGGCATACCTTTTGTCATCCATAGAGGAGATAGTCCTTCTGAGGAGACTTTAGGTACTCAAGCCCAATTCTAGATGATCTTGGGAGCTGATGGCCAGATTTATAGTGTGACACCAACCATTGAGGCCTCCATAGATTGAGAGACTTCATAGACATGATCTTTTCTTTACCTCCCTCTCAGTCTTTCTTTATCTTACTATTGGATATTTTTATTTCATTTGATTTTGAGGGCAAACACATTCTTTATGGTGAGGTGAGGCTCACCTTTTGCGTGTTATTTGTGACTAATGTTATTGTGTATATATATAGGATTTGTTAATTTTTTTTTTAGGTTTCTCTTTGTGGATAGCTTGTGGCTCTTTCTGTTTAAATTGCAAATGATTTTAACCTTATCTGAAAATTTTTCTTCTTTCCACCACATCTGGCATGTACTTGAATGTGGTTGTTCTTAGGCAAATTTGAAAAACCATGAATTTGCAATCTACAAACATGAATTTGCGGCTTCAACAAGGCTAAACGATGTTGTATAGACAATATGTGAAATCTTTGTATCTCATTGTTATTAGCCAATTAACAAATTGAGTTTCTTGCAATGAACATTGGACATTTGCAAATGTGTGCTGTCTTGTTTGACTTTGGTGTCAATGCCTTGTGTGTTGAGCTTACCGTGAACCATGCATGATGACACAAAGAATTTGACCTGTTAGTCTGGTTGACTAGCTAATGTGAATTCATTAGATGATCTTAGGCATCCGTGAAATAATGTGAACAAATTTGACATATACCTCTTCTATGACTTACCATGTAAGTGTGTGAGTCACTTTTGAACACCCCTTGAGTCTTACCTTTCTTTGGATGAAACTTTATGAAAACATGACCTCTTTTAATCCTTTACCTATAATCCTCTTGATTTAAGGTCGATTGAATAGCCAAATTATGACAAAAGCATTAGTTGGGGGTTTAGAGAAAAGAGAAGGCAAGTCAATGAGTGCAAGAAAAGTCTCCCTTTATCCATGGTGTTGAGAAAAATGGAACCCATCCATACAAAACAAAATAAAAAAAGGAAATAATAGAAAAGATTGAAAAAGAAAAAGTCATGGAATAAAGTTTTGAAAATACAAAAAAAATGGGATTCTTCCTAACAATCCATGGAAAGTGAATAAAGGGATGACTTATGAGTACTAGATAAAAAAATGAAAGAAGGAAAAAAGAAGTGTTATTGGTATCACATCTCATGAGGATAAAATTTACTGAGCCTAAATGACCGTACTTATGCACTCAGTCCCGTTACAAGACTTAAAAAGACCTTTTCTTTTATCTTGAATGATCTGAAACAAAAGTTGATTGGGAAATATTGATAAACCTATAGGTCAAATCATGCACTGTGTTCATCTTTGTGAGTGTGAGCACTGAAATTTATACCAGAACATTAAATTGTGAATCATTGTGTGTCAATATCGAATCATTCTTTACGTGAGGGCATTTTATATCTTTGGTTGAGCTTGAAAATCTTTGATAATTGTGTGTCACAACTTAAGTCTTTGAGTACACATGTGATCCTTTTATGAGTAAGTTGAGTCTTTTTCTGTGCATTCATGATTCATTCATTTGTAGCACTATTTGAGACATTCATTTTGAACTTCTCAACATGAGTTTTACTTGAGGACAAACGAATATTTAAGTTGATGGTGTGGATGAGTCCACCATTTGGACTCATTCAGGGCTCTATTTATAGGCTTAGTGTCCTCAAATGCATATTTTGTCTGTAAATGTAATAGAATACCTTGAGTTTCAGGTATATACAATTGGAGACAAACCATGGATACAATCAAGTTAAAAATGAAAACATGTAGTTGAAAGAATGAAGAAGTTAAGTCATGAGGATCACGAACCCATTTGATGTGCCTCCAAAAGGTCCCATCCCCGCCTTTTGTTCTAATGAGCTCAGCCTTGATGGAAAGGCTAAAATTTGCAGTGAAGAGGAGTAGTCGACATGTCGCCGAAGATTTCGTCGAAGAAATACGATGTATCTTAGTGATCCAAAACGCGAAAATGTTGAAGGCTATAGGGCTTTAGAACCACCTGGGGTGCCTAGCCCGTGATTAAGGCCGAAGTTTTGCCGCTAGAGGAGCATGAGATGCATAGAGTGTTCTTGAGGCTTTCACCTCCGATGTTTTCGGGGGGGGTTGAGGATGCCCACAAGTTGCTAAATACTTGTCGTAAATAGTTGTGTACCCTGGGTCTTATGGAGTTGAGAGGATAAGACTTCAAAATGTTATTGTCCTTATAGGCCATCTAGAGAGTGATGGCGTGCATTTATTGAGACTAGACCATTTAGGTATCCTACTTTCATATGGACAAAGTTTTCTAAGGCCTTGTTGGCAAGGTTCATTCCTTACTGCGTTAAAGAAACCTCCAGGATCATTTCTCCAGATAGAAATGGGGCTCAATAACTGTGTTATAGTATAAAGCTACATTTTATGAGCTCCAGCACTATGCCATCATAATTCTACGTATTGAGAAGAGAGTTTGATGCTTTATTCGTGGATTAACTCTTTTGCTTTGGGTTGAGGCTCAGTGTATGACCTTAATGGGTCACTCATTTCTAGATGTTTTTGAACACACCCACACTATAAAAGAGCTCTGTCTCAAGGCCCAATAGGTAGTGATAGAGAGTAACCTATGAGGGTAGACACAATGGGTCCCATTCAAGGAAGAGGGCCTCGTATGACAAGCCTAGATGTTGTTGTCAGGAAGGAAATTCAAGTTGAATTGTTTAAGATTCCTTATAGACTTTGGGTGGAGACTAGAATAGCTAGAGAGATTTTTCTTTAGATAGAATATGGGTCCCAAACTTGTGCTTCAAATCGTGGTGGACGTTTTTCTGAGGCAAATTATCATCATGTTATTTTGATTGTGGCTATTTAGGTCACTACTATAGATATTTTTCTGATGCGTAGATGGATTTATCGTTCTCCACAGACATCTCCATAGATCTACCAGCACAAACAATATTTTATATAGGAGTTGGGGTCAGAGTTAGGACCATCACGGTTTACATCTTGGTACTTATAGTGGTCCCAAGGGAGGCAGGTCAGGTGGTGGGACTGATGGCTAAGGTAGATGCAGAAAACGCCATTTATATATAGCTCTAGTGAGGGTGGAGGCTGAGGTATCAAATGATGTGATCAGAAGTACAATGTTTTTATGCCATCAACCCACCTCGACTTTATTTGATCCAAGGTCTACTTGTTCATATGTGTATGTGTATTATGCTTCTCATCAACACAGATGTGTGTGTTGACCCTTGTGAGTGAGTCTTTAGTAGTGGATCACGCATTTCGATCTTGTTTAGTTATTATCCAAGGGTGTTACATCTTGGATGACGTTATTTTGCTAGATATGTTTGATTTTAATGTGATTTGGTCATGATCTAGTTATGTAACAACCCTAAAAATGGCTATGCTAAATAATGCTTAATGTGTCATGAATTCCTACAATTAGACCAGGTTCACACGGATTGATGCGCATAGAACCAGACTCAGAACCCTTGCTAAAGCTAAGTCAACTACTTGAGAAGTTATTTTATCTAGAAATGGTTGGGTCCAGCCATGTATAGCTCTCGAGTACAAAGATTTACCCGGATGAGTCTTTATCGGACTTAAAAAGGGAAAATCTTAGGTTTCGAAGGTCTAGAGGTAAAATGGTCTTTTCCAGGCCAAGGGTAATATCATAATTACCCTAAGAAATTAATTAATTTAATTAAGTGGACGGTTCGGGTCGGTTCGACCCGAAATGACCCGTTTCGCGGTGGTCACTGCACTCGGGTTTGAACCTCAACAGAAGCATCAATTAAATATATTTAAATTGAGATTTATAATATGATTTTGATGGGCTTTATGGTCATTTCACTAAGCTAATTAAATCAGATTTTTTATTAAATTAATAAGGTGTACTAGTTTGACTAATTCCCAAACTAAAACTCCTAATTCTAAACTACTCTTTCACGCTCATCTCTCTCACGTTTCTCCACTCTTCTCACGTTTTCTTTGCCTAACAAAATTACAAGAACCGAAAACACAACCAAAGTCCTTCACACTTGAAGAACTCACAAGAAAAATATAATCAAAACATATACAAACGCTAAGCAAAAACGTTAGGCAAAGGGAGGAGTTTTCCGCCAGGTGGTGTTGGTATTTCGAGACTTGAACTTGATTTGGAGACGGTATGCTACAGCAGGTCGTGTGTTGAATAAAAGTCAAAATAAGGTATGGGTTTTCTTAGTCTTGGTCCCTTTCCCAGAGACCCTTAAGATTCAGTCAATTCTAATCCAAAAACAAGGATTGTTCCCCGTTGCATGTCCCTGTCAGTAGCTCCCACCGATTCGTAGGTTGGATATGTTTGCTGGTAGAATTTAGGGATGTAACTTGTTTTCATGATGATTATGTGTATGTATGTATGTTCGGAATTATGTGAGTAATGAAAGATGTTTTCCGGAAGTGTGTGATACGATTATGTGGGTGCATTGTTGTGACTATTGGTCACGGATTAGAGCATGCAATGGCATGTTTAAATCCCTGTATTTTATGTGAAAGAACGTGTGTACCTGATGTTCATATGAAGTGTAATGTGGCTGATTTGAGTGAAAACTATTAGATAAATGAATCCAAGAAAATTCACCTAAAGATGTAATAAATGATCCATGAATTATCCTAAAAACAAACATGTAAATGTTGATGAAAAGGAGCTGGAAATCATAACCAAATTTCCAGCATTGTGTTAGCTTAGTTTAGGCTAATGTTTGAAGTTTAGGAGAGTTTGAAAATAATGTTTAAAACATGTGAGGTAAGTAGGGATTGAACCCAAGACCTCATTATAAGAAAACTATAATTTATTAAAATAAAAAGGAGTGAGGCACACGTGATTCCAACCCGGGTGCCCTTAGTCGATTCCCTTAAAACTAAAACAGAATTAAAGAAATGAGAGGAGTGGCATTCGAACCCACCATCTCTCGGTCAGATTTAAGGAAAAATTAAAAGAAAAAAAATAAGGGTTGAGGCATGTGGGAATCGAACCCACGACCTCTAGGCAGAAAAAAAGGAATTAAGGAGAAAAGTAAAGTGGGGTTGTGGGGGTACGATCCCACACCCTCTTGGTAAAAAAAATGGTTTAAGGAAAAAGGAAAAAAAAAGAAAATGAGGTTGTGGGGGTTTGATCCCAAATCCTCTCAGTCCCAATGAACGAAAAAAATAAAGAGTTAAATCACGGGAAAATGAAATGAAGGCGTTGGGCTCGATTTTGGGTCCCCAAGCCGTGTGGGTCAAACTAAATTAAATAAAAATGTAAGTGTTGTCCAAGGGATTCGAAATCAGGTTCCCTTGCCCAATTTCCATATTGATACATAAGTCATACGTGAATAAATGTTCAAATAATGCTGCCTACATAGATCAAAATCGATGATCTTCGCATACATAAAGTATGCATAAGTCTTGTATCTAAAAATCTTAGGAAGGTACTATTACTTAAACGAACTATGACTGAAGCCTCATGTCCTTGTATTATAGACCCATAAGTCTAGCATACGTTTAAAATTAAGTGAACCTAAGATGTATGTAATGAAAGGATGTAACCTAGAAGGGTTAAGTAAGGGTGTGAAACACACTAAATGGACTAGTGCATTGGCATATGATGAAATGAACATTCACGAAAAAGGGGTGAGTAATTATGAAAATCAAATGTGATAAAGTTAATGAATGTGGTGACAACATGATAAGAGGTTAATGTGAAATATGAGAGCAATCTCAAATGAGCCTAAGTAAATGTTACCAAAACGTACTCGCCTATGAGAGTGTAAAGTTAATGAAAAGACTAGTCTCTGTGAACACTCTAATGAAAGTATTGAGATTACTGTATACTCAATACTGATGTTGAGATGAGAAATCATCTAATGAGCAATGATGTCCTCATACTAGAAGCCAACTTCCATGACGTATGAGTAGAATTTAATGGAACTTTATACTGAGCACTGATAGGCTAGTTATGAGCGGTGATGCCTTCTTTCGGTAAGGGCAAAGGTTCACGTAACTCTCATGAGATAAGAGTGTCCGACAATGCGGGGTATAGGTCTTCTTATATCTCCTAGTATTTGAACCTATACTGCCAGTCAATTCCCTATTAACGCTAGCATGTTTTGGTTCACCTTTGTCGGTGATTTCACCTCTTTTTGGTGTGGGGATGACACACTAGATTTCATGATGCCCACATGATTTATGTCGGTTAAGGTTAAAGTTCCCAAAGAATGAATGAGCCCAGCCTTAAATGATGCACATAATGAAAGGAACGATACCAAAGTTTTTAGGATTGGATAATCAAGAGGTAAGATAGACTCAAGTAATTACACTAGGTTATTCTTGATCATTGCACAGAAAAGCAGACTCTATATTTGCTAGTCGAGGTCCCATATGTTGAGCCCTCATTTTGGGAAGTCTTAATGTCAGGTCCATGATTCCAATGTCTCATGGCATATGAACGAATGATATGCAATATGTTATGTGCTATATCTAATATGTTATGTGTTGTGTGCAATATGGTACGTATGATGATGCATGTTACTCTCATGGCATGACTTTCTTAAATCCAATTTGGGAAGTCCACTGACTTTCCTAATCCAAATCTGGCAAGTCCACTGACTTTCCTAATCCAAATCTGTCAAGTCCACTGACTTGACTTTCCATAAATCATGTTGTTAGGAAAGATCTGTTCTTACTCATGCATGTCCTTTGTGTGTGCTTGCACATACCCATACTTAGTACAAGTGTTTACTAATCCCATACAATATCTACTTTTAGGTGAAGGCACACGTGGACGTTAAAGATGACAATACCACGTTGCAGCTATCCGGACGTGGAGCTTTCATACGAATTTGGTAGGCCCTTATACTTTTGAGGATGTCTACTGTTATTTTCTAGCTTAGATGTAGGCTTTAGCTAGGGGAGCATGTTCCACTAGTGTTTCATTTCCACTTTCATTTCAGACATTGTATTGGTGTCGTTTTGGCAAAAATACGTTTAATGCAATTATGAACTATTTCTTTCATTTTATAAATTTAATGTTAGATGGTTGATTGTGAAGGTAAATGAGTTTAAGTAAAATGTTTTATGTGAATGTTAAGTAGAAAAAAGTTCAAATTTTCCGCTAAAATTAACCTAGATGAAGTAACAATGACGTACGTAGGCTTGTCTATGACCTCTAAGAGGTCAACGACGCCTGTCTCGTTTGGGGTCTAGATTTAGGTCGTGACAAGTTATCTCCCTACCTTATCTATGCATGTGTTCTCTTAATGGTGTGGTAAGGCTCCATTAACAACGCACTACATAGAGTAATCTCTTTTGTTCAGGCTTGGAGTCTAGTGTCTAGAGGGTGTTTGTCTTATCAGGCCTATGTGCATGATGTGAGGAGGAAGTTCCTTCCAGTTGAGTCCATTCTAGTTGAATGTGATTTTGTGGATGTGTTTTGTACAGACCTACCTGGCCTACCTCTAGAATGTGATATTGACCTTTCTTTCGAGCTTTACCCGTGTCACAACTCGCAAGTACACCCTTTAATAAGGGAGCACTCTTCAGTCATCACAAGGTGTACTTGACCTTCGGGGTCTTGTACAAGCCTCTTAACTATTGTTCATTACATAAGATATGAAAAGTAATGCGTAATTGAAACTTTTTACAACATTAGTAATAGTAAAGGAAATGTCTTTTATAAATACTATGGATAAGTCTCGTCGTCACAAGCCAACTTAAAAACACATCTTAAATACCTTAGGGACATGGCCCATGAAAGAAAAAATACATAATAAGCTTATACAAGTACTGATAGAAGAAACGAAAGAAACATAGACTATGTCCTCGAATATATAAGGACATATCGAGTCTTGAGAGACTAAACTTCCCAAGATTGCCTTCTAGATTTCCACTTGCTACCAACCTATACTTATAGAGTATAGAAAACTATGGGGTTAGTAAAAACAATATATTAAGTATGGCATATGCAAAAACACATGAAAAGGGACATTTTAGTTGAAATAAAGTTTTCATGGCATATAAGTAAAACCTTTATGATTATAGAAGTAAAACAACATATAAATCATTATTTAGCACATAAGATAAAACTTCAAAATTTAAGCACGAAACTACACCTTATAGTGAACTCAAGAAATCTTACAGTGAACCTACTTCTTTTTATCTTACAGTGAGCTCGTTTCCATAAGTGAGCTTATTTCCCTTGAAGTTTCCCTATGCAAAGTTATCCTAAGACTCACTAAGGTAAGATATTAAGAAACCACCCATACAATCCCTTCAATACACAGATACGTGATCCTCAAGACTACCGACCATAGGCTTACTTCACATGGGTAACAAGCCCATACTCAACATCAAAGACACTAAATCACACAACTTCATTTACATTGCATATAGACCCATTCATAAATTATTATAAAAATTCACCAAGACTCCTTCCAAATGTGTACTTGTTCAGAGAGTAGATAGCATCCCATACCACCACCTACCCGAAGTAGTACACCCTTTAGAAGACCTAGTTCATTACTTACTTTTGTGGGGTATAGCTTTAACAGACATAGACCATGAGAGCTAGACATGGAATCCCGCCATTAACCCCTACCGGATGAGGGATCCCCACTTGCCTAGGGTAGAGTCATTCTTGAGCTTTTAGATGGATTATTCATTAGCTACTCCTATGCGGGCACATAATTAAGGGATGGGGAGATTGCTTCTAAGTAACTCATTCTCTACTAACGAAGAGATCTCATCTCAAGAGGTACATTGGGTACAACATCTCAACTCACGAATTGTAACCACCACTTCTTCAAATCCTCCGGTGCTAAGCATAACTCCCCCACTGAGTCTTAAACATTCATTACTAAAGGTCAAGGGAAAACTATTCTACATCTCAACTAACAAAGAGTGTCCAACCTCCAACCTATCTTATAAAGCTCTTGGGAATGGTGAATTTACTACTAAACACTTTATCTCAAATCACAAAGAGTGTCCACCCCAAAACTCCCCTTCTTCTGATTATAGGAATAGTAGGGATGGTATAGACACTTTATCTCTACTCGTGTCGAGTGTCCACCCTAAAATCCCCTATTCACATTCATTAACTTCATTTATTCATTCAAAGTGTGTCTGTGTGAGTACATGTGAGGACACCTTTCACATTATCACCACTTTCATAACATTGACTTCTAAACATGCTTACACCTCCATTCGTCATAATTCACACACAATAATGCTTAACATACACATATAGTTTATTTAGACATGATATTATCAAGGTACAACTTTACACTTTCTAACACACATCATGTATGAACATCATAATCATCACTTCATGTCACATACTATGACTTCAAGGCCAATTCACAAGACAAACATTCATACATATATCCATATACTTCAAATAAACATCGCCACCAAAGGTGGACCATATCACTCAAGATAATTTCATAATATGAACTATACAATACAACCAACTTACCATTCATCAAACCTTTCATCACCTATTCTCCATTTTTCCAATAATTCATCATAAAATATCATTCAATGCAGTAGATAATCACAATATAACTATAAGTGACCATTGTTCTAACTTAATCTAATCATGTTCATTAAACCCATTTCATAAGCTAAAAGTTGGAAATATGCATAAGCATGGGTTCATTGGGTTTTTGAAATTAAAATCATCAAGTAATACTAAAAACAATATATTTCAATCATTAAAACATTTTTATGCAAAGACCCATACTTAGAGTCAAAGATAGAAGAATTTGAGGTTTAAACCCTTTTTGAAATCTCCTTGGAATGACTCTTTGAATGAATGAAAGTTCAAGGATGAAATAACATACCTCAATGATAAGAAAACAACGAAATTTTGATTAAGAAAAAGTACAAAACCTTCACTCCTATCCCTTCCTTGAATTAAAGCTTCTATAAAGTTTGAGACAGTTCTTTCTTGAGGGAGGGTTTTTTGAATATTTGAAATGAAGTCTAACCTAGGTCAAGGAGTATAAATAAACTTAAAAGACTCCTAACACCCTAAAACAAATTTCCAAGGTTCATAAAATACATGGGGTGAATTTACTAAAACACCCCAAGTTGAGTTGCATCACAACAACTTTTGCAGGCACAACTTATGACCGACAAACGATGGACCGTCGTCTAAACGACGTCCCTTTGATAAGGTCCATATTGTGGGTCAGAGGCCCTCGTTTGTGAATACTTTGTATACCTTGCAAGGTCAATTGACGCCTAAGGTCAACGGGTCATCGTTTGACAAACGATCCGTCCCTTGTGGCCTTCGTTTGACACTGCTTGGCAGCAACCTTCCCTTGAGATGGGATCCTCTTCTAGGACCCCTTGTGGGTTTTAGGTGGAGTAGTAACCAAAAGTTAAACCCCTATACATGTTCATCTATGTATAAGGAACCTCCACCATCAATTTGAACTCCAAACAACTCACTAAACATGCAAAGGCACATAAGAACTCACCTAAGAGCATAGACGTCTAGTCTTCGAATGTCTTGGACGTCGCTTGACGTTTAACCTCCAAACTCAACTAAACTTTACACACTGCCTACTCACATCATAAATAAATACTTTAGGACCTTAAAACCTCATCACATACATTTTTGTCTCTAGTTTCACTTACTTTATTTTAGGGATGTTACAAAGTGCGTACTCAGCCTATTCATATTCCACTATATCGTGTGGCCCCAACAGAGTTTAGGAAGATCAGTGTTAACCATTAGGACCTCTTGGGTAAAGGGTTCATCAAGACTAATGTGTAACCTTGGGGCGCTCCTGTTATGTTTGTGAAGAAAAAGGATGGTACGATGTGACCATGTATTTATTATAAGAAGTTGAATGACGGTATAGTACAGTTACCCCATGCTTATGATTGATGATATATTTAACCAGCCTTAGGGTGAATTAGTGTTTTTAAAGATTGATTCAAGGTCCAGTTACAATAAGTTAAGGATTATGTAGTATACATCCCTATGATCGTATTCTGGACTCTTTATGGCACTATGAGTTCCTATTGATGTCTTTTGGATTGGATAATTTCATGACGCCTTTATGGAATTTAGGGACACGAGCTTTCAGGTTGTATCTTAAATTGTTTGTCATTGTGTTCATATATGATATTCTGATCTAGTCGCAGAACATGAGTGGCCGTGAGAAACATCCAAGGATTCTGCTCCAGACTTTGAGTTTTCAACACCTTTATGCCAAGTTCTTAAAGAGCTAGTTTTGTATTGAGTATGTAGAGTTCTTGGTCACGTATTGTCCAAGGATTGAATCATGGTAGATCTAGAAAAACATTGAGGCTATTGATGACAGGACTAGACCCACTTTAGTTGGTAAAGCTAAGAGCGTTGATTTGTTTACTGATACTATAGATAGCTTGTGGAGGGATTCTCCACCATTGATGTACCTTTTACCTGATTGAACCCCCTTGAAGTTCCTTTAGAGTTGCCTCAAGAGTGAGAGTTAAGCTTTCGAAAGCTCAAGGATTTGGCGACTACTGATCTTGTATTAAACCTTCCCTTAGAAGGAGAGGGCTTCACGACCTATTGATATGCATCAAATGTTAGTTTGGTTTCTTTTTTTATGCAACAGTTCTAGTTCATTTCTTATGCGTCGATATAGGTTTAGATACATGATCGACAACTACTAACTCATGACTTGGAGTTCTTAATGGTAGTTGTTGCATAGAATATCTAGAAAAACTACCTATATGGAGAATGTTGTGAGATCTACACTGATAAGAGGAGTCTTCACTACATTATGAGCCAGATAGATCTTAATTTGAGGCAGCGTCGCTGGATTGAGCTTTTGAAGGACTATAAGCTCTCTATTTTCTACTATCCAAGAAAGGTGAACGTGGTAGCGGATGCCTTGAGTCGGTAGGCAATGAGTATGTAGTCTAACCTTCTTATCCATAGTGGAGCAATATTTTGCTTTGGACATTTAATCCTTAGACTATGTGTGAGTTTAGTCTTCCCTATTTTAAGAGATTTGTAGCCGTAAGTTAGAGGATGAGGTCTTGGTGGCACTTCAAAATTGAGTGTTAGAATCTGATACCGATCAGGTTAACTTGGATTCAAACATGGTTTTGAGGTTTTATAGGTTGTTTTTATTTTCTAAGATTTAGGGATTTTATGCAATTTTATTCTTTGGAGGTCCATGATTCTAGATATTCTAATTATCTCACACCATAAATATGAATCAGGACTTGACGCAACATTACTAGTGGGACACCATAAAGAAAGATATTTTAGACTATGTATCCCATTGCCTGAGCTGTTAGCCGGTGAAGGTCAAACATTTGAGACCTAGTGGTGAGTTGTAGAGACTCACCATTCCGGAGTGAAAAAGTGAGTTCACTTCACTATGGATGTTGTATTAGGTTTTTCTTGGACTTCTAAAGGTATTTATAGCATTTGTGTCATCGTTAATCAATTAATCAAGGCAACACACTTTCTTCCTATTCAGTATTTATTGAGTGTCAAGAGTTTGGCGCATATCTACATTCATAAGGTGGTTTGTCTTCATGGTTTGGCGATATCCATGATATCATATTAGGGTGGTCGTCTAAATCCTATCTTTTCGAAGATGTTTTTGGATGAGTTGGGCAATAGTGTTGATCTGAGCATATCATTCAACCCGCGGTCTAATAGTCATTGGAAGCATAAAATTCAAATTACTTAGGAGATTTTAGGGGATGGATTTCATGGAGTTTGTGTACAACAAGGAATACAATTCTAGCATTAGATGGCCTCATTTAAAGACTTATATGGCAAGTGTTGTCACTCTACGTTTGGTTGGTTTGAATCTACATAGCGTAGACCTCGTTCTACATACCAGATTCAGTTGTGAATGACGTGAGGGTGATTGAGAATAGACATTAGACAATGGAGAATAGGCACTAGATTTAAGATGAAAGTAGGCGGTGGCCGTTGAGGTTTTTAGTTGGTGATGGATTTTTCCTCCGTGTATCGCCGATTAAGGTAGTGATGACATTTATGAGGCAGGGCAAGATAATCCCCAGGTGTATTAGACTTTTGAGATCCTTCAAATAGTTTGAGAGGTTGTTTATGAGTTACCTTTACCTCAAATGTTCTCATTTATTCACTCAGTCTTTCATGTTTTTATCGTGTGCCAGTATGTTCAGAATGATTTATATGCACTTCAGTATGATGTAGTAAAGTTTGATGATCGATTTACCTTCATAGAGGATTCAGTTCCCATTCTTGTTAGAGATATCCGGTTCTGCGCTCAAGGTAAAGTTATATGGATACTGTTATCGAGGACCGTATTGCACACCATGATGGTTACTGTTATCGAGGGCCGTATTGTGTGCCACGATAGATGTATATGTCTTTCATGGGTCTTGGACTGAGAGACAGCGAGTGTGTATCACTTGGTCGGACATGCATCATTATACTTGACATTGCATTCCATTGCACATACTCATCATTAGTGATCTTTATATTGTGTTTTAATGATTTTTTGAATGCCCTTATATGAAACTTTTGATTGACTAATACGGAGCTTGTTGTTGAGGATATATAATTTGTTAAAGTGTTCTTGTTAGAGATATGTGGTTTTTGCGCTCGAGGGCCTTGAACGATAAGTTTTTATTAGAGTTTAAGGAAGATGACCTAAGAATGTAATTTTAATGATTCCACCAGCTCGAGAAAAGTTATTTAAGACTAGCACCATCGTTGGCATGTCTCCTTAGGGTTCTAGGTTTATTCCGAGGCCCGTTTGAGAAATTTTAGCTTAAAATTGAAATTGGTATGAGACCCACTTTTCATCAAGACTACCACAAATGGATGTATTGATGGTTTTGTTGGGTACTTAATACTGATTATAATGGGGTATCATATTTTATTTGCGTGGATAGGGTTTTGAACGAGTCCAGGATGCCGCATCAAAGATTTTTAGCCTTTTATATTGTGATTTTTGTTGAGGCGTGATTGTGTTTGTACTTTCATGGACATGTCTATGGATGGCCTGCGCGTTTGCACGTGTGCGCCGCATTCGCGAATGACAACTGGCACGTGCATTCGAGTCGTTCTGTTTCCTGGACTACTTAAGGCAAGTCACAATGAAGCCTTGGCTCATTTACTATTTTATGATATCTCTCTATCCAAACTAAAAAATTTTTATTCAAATCCTAAGACTCATAATTCTCGAGGCAACGTGGTGATGTGATTGGATTGTGTTAGTGAAACTTTTTTCAAGGTGATATTTCCAATAAGTTGTTGCCACTTCTCCTTCATTTGAGTTTGAGGTTGTGTTGCTGTCTTATTTGATATTCAGGCGTCAAATTTATTTTATTTTGGGACACAAGTCCTAGGCATAGTTTAGGACCTTTTGAAAAATTACATTCCATAATTTATGGAACTAATCCATGATATCCATTTGACTATAAAATTTGTCTGTCTCTGTTTTGGGTGATTTTAGTGTTCTCTACAACCATAATTAAATTATGATCCAATTTTAGATATTGTGGTAGCATGCATAGGCTTTTCAGAAGGGAAAAAGCTCTAGCCCTGTGATTTCGAGCATGCATGGTCGACCTATATGTATTATATAGCTTACTTTATTATTAGATTGAGCATGAATGTGTAAATTCATGATAAGTAGTGTGAATTGGGGGTAGGTACCTAGTTATTTGTACTTTTATTATTACAAACCGTGATTAAGGGTGGATTACTATTGTTTTGAGGGTAGTATCTTGTTGGTGAAGGGTTGTATGTCTGTTGTCGCATGCTATGTGATTTACTTATTTTACTACTTGTTTCTCAAAGCATGTAAGGCCTTACACTAGGATAGTCTAGTGTTTCTATAAAATTGTGAGCCTTGTAATTTTTGTATGTCTCCAGTGTTGCTCAAATGGACTAAGTCCTTCTAGAATGAAATAGAAAACTTGGGTATCATACTATTCTTCTTAGTTTAGGCATTTACGTAGCTTGTTAGGTCTTCTTTCGTCAATCTCCTGATTTTATGGGTCTGAGGTCATACTGCGGTTATACTATCGCGTAAATTGGAAACTGATTAACATATGTTAGTAGCTTTCTGTTGATACCCTAGGTTGGACAGTGTTAAATGATTTCTTAACTTTACATTAGGATTCTCATTAGAATTAACACATTCTTGGTACTCTTGTTAGATCGATTATGTGTTCCTTAGTTACAGAGATTATTTCCCACTTGAGGCCGATGTATTATTAATCAAAGCCATTATTTCCAATCTGAGGCTAATGTTCTATGGTTTGAGGAAATTATTTCCATATTGAAATTGATGTTTTGGGTTCGAGGACCATATGCTATCACTTTGGGTTCGAGGCCCATATAATTTATATTGGAATTTGGGTGGGAGCCCCGACTAATTTTCTAGGATTCAGATCTAGGTTACTCTTCTTTCTCGTACACTTAGCAATTTCTTTGAACCTGTCTGCTTATGGGGTTCGTTGAGTTTTATTCAAACCTACACACGAGTGTACCTTCCAGGATTATGCGGTTCCAGTTAGGTTTAGTTTACATGTAATTAGATTTACTTTAGGTATGCTCGTGTGGCTTTGTTTCAGATCCGCTCTTGCCTCTTTATGTATCTATTTTCTATTTGTTTCAAATTATTTTTACCCTTTTTACTTGGTTTGCCTATGATACATTCTAAGTACCTTATTTTGGTACTTATGCTACACTTTGCATCTTTTTATGATGCAAGTCCTAGTACCATCTACCCGTTGTAATTGTATGTGTCGTCTTTGTAGCTTAGGGATTTCAAAGAAGAGGGTGAACACTTGGTGTCCTAGATCAACCTATCTTTTCTGTACATATGGTCGTTTGCCTTTTTCCTTTGACATGGCTTAGTGTGACCCACTTTTGGGACTTGTATTTATTCTTTTGAGAAAGCTCTATACTCATGACTTCCAGGTTCTAGGAAGGTATCTATTACATATTGCTTTTGGTTTTCTTCTATTTCTGTCGTTCCTTATTGTTAATGTTATTTTCTTTTTAGTTTTATCCTAGTACTCGTTATTTGTCGTTCTAAGTATGGGCTGACTTACCTACTACAAGGTTATAGTAGGAGTCATCATTACTCGAGATGTTGGGTCGTGAGAAAGGAACCCACTTTTTGTGAGCACTGTCAAATCCAAAGACCATACGCCAGAAGTTAGGGTACAATCTCGGATTGTAACCGGCGTACTCGACCTCTCAAAGGTCTTATGCAAGCCCTTACATATCAATCATCGGATAAACATAGTGAAAAATAGTGCGGAATCAAAACTTTTCACAAAACATAATATAGTCTTCAAGATCTCTTTCATATAAAAGTAATAGGAAATTCTAAGTCTCAATCCCATCATCTTAAGACAGAAGAGTGCTTAGGACACGGCCCATACTTCAAATACGAATATAGAAATACTTAGTCTATTACAATACTATGAATGAAAACATAAAAGACATATATGCCCTCGAGTCAAGTGAGGACATACTTCAACCTCTCTTGAACGATCTTCTAAGTCCAAGTCTTCACTTCTCAAAGCTCCTCGCCTACAAAGAATTATATAGATAGATAAAAGCATGGAGTTAGTACAACCATATGTACTTAGTATGAATTATGCATAAAAATTATGAAAACGGACATTTATTGGAAATATGCATATTTTCATTTAAAAATCATATTATAACCATAGGAACAACATTTAGCAACTTGAAAACACATAAGATAATATTCAAACAAAAAATCATATTTTAGAGATCACTTTACAATAAACTCATTCACTGTTACAGTGAAATATTTCACTGTACAGTGAAGATGCTTATTCTCCACTTAATACACCCTTTAGCATGCAATCTTCTCACTTAAAGTTATCCTAATATTCACTTAAGTCACATAAAGAGAGACCGCCCATACACCCTCTCTAGATGTGCCTAAACGACACTTAGGATTACTTATAATGAGTCACATACACAGTTCAAGACATCAACATATCAACATATAGACAATATGACATTTCCTCATCAAAGGTTATCAAAAGACATACTTCAGTAGGTCAAGAAGATAACGTCCATAGTGACCTCTTCAAGAATACCTAAATAGTCCTTAAAACTACCTAAGGATCAGATCATGTCCAATAAATCAACCAAATTCCCTAACAAGAGACATCCTTAAGACTTCCAAAGATAAGACATGAAAAGATCATCCCTTATTCCCTTTTTACACTTTAGCTAAGGAATTCTTAAGTCATGTTAGATTAGGTATTAATTTGTTTACACACTCCTTAACATAAGTCATTAGTTCATTAAGACTCATACATCACATAAAGGACATTCAAATAATGGTCTTAGACAAGACCTAGGAACTCCACATAACACCTTCAAAGTCTATTGTGCAATGTCTAGATAGCGTCCCATACCACCACCTGAACTCCATAAACTCCTCTAATGCTAATAGGTATTCCATGTGATGAGAATAGTCAATAACCGACATAGACCATGATAGCAAGACATGGAATCTTGATTTCTATCCTACTCCAATGAGGTTGTTATACTTGTCATAGAACTTGGACACATCCCATGTAGGCACATGGTTAAGGAATATGAAGGGAATACTTTGTAATCTAGTCTCATACTTAACTAGAACTACTTTTCCTTACCATACTCACTCAGGGCTAGCCTTATTTCTCATATATTAATTCTCATTAAGGTACATATAAATGGATCCGATATCTACTTCATGACCCAATTACATTCAACCAACCAAAGCAAGGTCCACTAGGGCATGTCTCACTATGGAGACAAGAAACTAATCGTGAATTTCCTAAGATATGATATGATGCCGTTCCAGCCAATCAACCTTAAGTCCATCACTGATTACATGAAGGATACCATTATGGCTAACTACTTAACGATTTATAACCTTACCACTTTGTTCAAGGTTCCACATAAATGACCTTCGTATCATCATGAAAGGTCTCACCTATTTTCATTTATTCAAGAGTAAGACCCTTTAGGTTCCTAAGTCAAGACATCACATATTCACATAAGCATCAAGTAAGGTACCCAAGTCTACCTAACCAAGACACAACATACTTCCATTTAACACAAATTGCTTATCTTCCTTTAGACTCTTAGGAACTACCCTTAACCTTATTTATTCATAATATTTATTACCTTAACATTATCAACCTAACCATTTTAGACTCATCTAGACAATTTAGGATTAACCATGTATCAATTCTAAGACTACACACTTAACTCATAGACATAACATGACATTATTAACTAAATAGTATCAATAGTCTAACACATACTTTCACATATAGGTACATATGATCACACATCATAAAATCAACTACACAAATAGTCATATAAGTTCAAGTAGTGCCGACAAAGCCATGATCATCAATATTCTACAAAGTAACACCGACAAGGCCACATCAATTCACATAGCACCGCCACCAAAGGGTGACCAAACAAATCATAACATAATTGAAGTATAAATAACATAAAAATAAATAAAATGGGGAAGCATACCTTCATCCCCTCATCCACACTTCAATTGAATGCCAAATCAACCAATTCAACATCACAAGGCCCTTACCCATGGCCATGAAAAATAATTCAAAGCAATAACCATAAAACTCAATGAATCTACATCAAATAAATATAGTTTTAACAATCTAAGATCAATTAGATATCAATTGAGTACAATTCTTATATCATTCGAAAGCCCATAAGAAACTACATAACAATTCAACAATATTCGCCTAATATCAAGTAACCCAATAAGTAGTCAAAACTAGGGTTCATCAATTTACATGGGTTAGTAGTTAATTTATGTTAAAAGAATCAATACAATATCAATTAGATCATAATACAATTTTTAGAAATCGTTTATGCAAGAACCCATGGTAGAAACATGAAATTGGCCAATCCAAGTTTAGAAAACATCTTGAGAGTTCGGCTCCTTGATGAAAAAAGTTTGAAGGATAAAAATCCAGACCTAAAGGATGATAATTCTTCACTTTGATGAAGAATTTCCACTCAAAACTCCAAACCTATCTTTTTCCTTCAATTTAGACTTCTATGGAGTTTTTGGGATTTTTTAAGGATTTGGGGTTTTCAATTTGGAAGAGTGAAGTCTTTAAGGTGTAAAATATTTATATAGTTAAATAAAATACCCAATAAACCCTTAAAACTGAAAATGACTTAATTTAGAAGTGGGGTGAATTTAAGTTTTAACCCCTAACTAGGCAGAACCACCTGCGCGCAGACAGCTTCCCTTGACGACTTGCCCTCGACGGGGCATCGTCCTCACGACGGGCCGTCACTGGCCACCTTTGGTGGTTACATTAGATTTCCAAAGCTCCTATTACCTCTCATGGTTAAGTCCCTATCGACGAAACCCTTTGAAGGGGCGTCAATAGGCCTACAAGACGTCGATTGCTACGACGTTTGGGGTCTGTGTGGGACTGCCATGACAACAGTTTTGGGTCCTTCTTCAAGGACCCTTAGATTGTCCTTGGGGATAATTTTCCCGGACGTTTCCAACCCAAATACAAACGTATATAACTTTAACACCTCTCACCTGAATTTCATACAAAACGAACACATAAAAATCAATGAAACATGCCTAGACATACAAGGTCAATTCAAAGCATATCTTTCAAACGCCTTTGACGTTCTTGGCCGTTTGACCTTCAAACTTCATGAAACATTAATCACTGCTTATACATGCTATAATAACTAATTTAAGTACCTTACAACCTCATTAAAAACAAGTAAACAGATAAAATCACATATGAGACATTTAGGTGACTTAGTCGTCGAACGTCTTAATCGTCCCTTGACGTTTGACTTCCCACACACCTAATACTTTAGATAATGACTCTATACCATATTAGACACATTTAGGAATTTTGAAAATCAATACCAACAAGTTATTCTGTAGTTAACCTACATCATTTTTGAGGTCTTACAATCTCCCCCACTTTGATAACATTTATCCTTGAATGAAACTTCCCAGTCTCCGAACACTTCCAAGATTAGAGACTCAACTAAAACATAATAACAATTACATACAACACATAATCAACAATAAAACATAAATTTCATATAGCCAAGAGATTCACAACCCAACAAGGAACTCGAAAACAATTATACAACTCATAATGCTACAAAACTCAGATGCTTCATTCCAAATAGTAGAAACTCATTTTATATTCAATATCATACTTATATTCATCAGTACTAACCACATTACGAAAACTTTTGACAAAAGAATCAAATAGCCAATTTTCACGAAATATTACAGTGAACTGTTTCTATATGCTACAGTGATTTTATGCAATTATCAAAAATCCAAATTTTAGGGAAGTCATGCTATAAACATGCTAATATGCAAAGCAACACCATATAAACACATCTTACAACATAATAAAGGACTCCTAAAACACACAATGCAAGAAGTTAATTAAATTCAATTTTAACTAAACTCCTAAACATCATGCACAAGCAATAATTTAAAGGACTTCTATCTCATCGACAAACCATACTCCCCAACTTAGAAGGAAATCATATCAAAACAAGAGAAAAAGAACTTAACAACATCATCAATAATCTCACCCGGCTTCTTACCTCTAGTCTGGAGTGCATAGAAACGCCCCTTAGTCAGAGCATCTTCCTTTGGACCACTAGGCTCAACTTTCTTACCCTTCTTCCTAGAAGAAATGCTTGGACAATCTATCACCTTGTGCCCATCTTTTCCACATCCAAAGAAAATCCCCGTACCCAAACGACACTCACCAAGATGCTTCTTACCAAAAGTGACACATGTAGGTTTGCGATTGCTAGAACCACCTCTTTTCTCAAACTTCTTCTTAGGAACACTAGGTCCATCTTAAGTTTGAACCGTATTTTTGAAACTAGGTTGCACTTGATCACTTTCAACACTCCTTTTCAAGTTCCTCAATATCCTCCTAAGGTTAGACTCTTGAATTTACTGTACATACACCATGATTCTAGCTAGGGTCATATCATCATGCAACATAGAGGTACAATATTCTTCCACCACTAAGTCGGCTACACCCGTCACAAAATGACTCATTTCATCTCTTAGATTGGACACAAGAGAAATACCTAGACAAAGTTGAGAATTTCAAAAAGTACTCCTCAATACTCATATTTCCTTGCTTGAGATTGACAAACTCCTCCACCTTAATTTCTCTCCTCTCTCAGGGAAAGTACATACCAAGAAAAGTTTCCTTAAATTCTTCCCAGTTAATAGGACCCGATCCTTCTGGCCTATTATCCTTCCATTGAGTGTACCAATTTTAGAAACATCCCTCAATTGGTACGAAACCAACTCCGCCTTCTCCCTAGATGTAACCCCCATAGCACTCAAAACTTTGTACACTCCATCAAGAAACTCGTGGGAATCCTCATTTACCTTAGATCCAAGAAAGATAGGAGAATACGTCCTCACAAAATCTCTAAACCTAGGGGTCATAGTTCTCTCCACAATCCTAGGCATCATATTCAAATTAACTTGCATAGTCACGTCTAGGGCTATACCAATCAAAGCCTCTCTAATATCCCAATTAGACATCTCTGAAACCTCTATACCTCCTTCCACATCAGGAATAGGATCAACTAGGGGAGGCACTTAGGCATCTTGAGCACCTTGAACTCCTTGCCCACCTTGAGGAACTTTCTCAACTTTCTCAACTTAAGGGGGAACCTCCTCATTCACCCTCTCTTCTTTCAACATTCTAGCAGTCATCCTTCTAGTATTCATATCCTAGAAAACACAAGGAAACTCATAAGAAGGATAATCATAATATTTACTCTACCACAGGACATAGGAGAATAAAAGAAGTGAAAATCTATCGTCATATAGCCTCTCGTCCATAGATGTGTCGCAACTCACACCGATAGTCAAGACTCTACTAGACGTGACTTGATGAGACTTCTTGATTCCTAAAACTATTTCCATCATCCTATGCTCTAATACCAAGCTTGTCACATCCCAAGACTACACACTAGAAGTTAGGAAACAATCTCGGATTGTAACCATCGTACTCGACCTCTCGGAGGTCTTATACAGGACCTTTCATATCATTCATCGCATAAACATAGTGAAAAGTAGTGCGGAATTAAAACTTTTCACAAAACATGATATAATTTTCAAAATATCTTTCATATAAAAGTAATAGGAAATACTAAGTCTCAATCTCATCATCTTAAGACACAAAAATACTTGGGACACGGCCCATACTTCAAAATACGAATATAAAAATACTTAGTTCATTACAATACTTTGAATGAAATAATAAAAGACATATATGCCCTCGAGTGAAGTGAACACATACTTCAATCTCTCTTGAACAATCTTTTAATTTCAATTCTTCACTTCTCAAAGCTTCTCACATACCAAGAATTATATAGATAGATAAAAGCATGGAGTTAGTACAACCACATGTACTAAGTATGGCTTTATGCATAAAAATCTTGAAAACGGACATTTATTGGAAATATGCATCTTTTCATTTAAAAATCATATTATAATCATAAGAAAAACATTTAGCAACTTGGAAACACATAATATAACACTCAAACCAAAAAAAATATTTTAGAGATCACTTTACAGTGAACTCATTCACAGTTATAGTAAATTAATTCACTGTATAGTGAAGATGCTTATTCTCCACTTAAGACACCCTTTAGCATGTAATCTTCTCATTGAAAGCTATCCTAATATTCACTTAAGTCACATAAAGAGAGGCCGCACATACACCCTCTCTAGATGTGCCTAAACGACCCTTATGATTACTTATAATGAGTCACATACACACTTCAAGACATCAAACATATCATCATATAGAAACTATGACATTTCCTCATCAAAGGCTATCAAAAGACTTACTTAAGTAAGTCAAAAAGATAACGTCCATAGTGACCTGTTTAAGATTACCTAAATAGTCCTTAGGACTACCTAAGGCTTAGATCATGTCCACAAAATCTAATAACATCCCTCACTAGAGTCATCCTCAAGACTTCCAAAGATAAGACATTAAAAGATCATCCCTTATGCCCTCTTCACACTTTAGCTAAGGAATCCTTAAGTCACTTTAGATTAGGTACTCATTTATTTACATACTCCTTAACAAAAGTCATTAGTTCCTTAGTTCATTAATACTCATACATAACATAAAGGACATTCAAATAATGGTCTTAGACAAGACCTAGGAACTCCACATAACACCTCCAAAGTCTATTGTGCAATGTCTAGATAGCTCTCATACCGCCACATAAACTCCATAAACTCCTCTAATGCTAATAGATATTCCATATGATGAGAATATGCAATAACTGACATGGACCATGATAGAAAGACATGGAATACATAGTTCTATCATACTCCGATGAGGTTGTTATACTTGCCAATGGTAAAACTTGAAAACATCCCATTTGGGAAGATGGTTAAGGAATAAGAAGGGCATACTTTGTAATCTAGTCTCATACTTAACTAGAACTACTTTCCCTTACCATACTCACTCGGTGCTAGCCTTAGTTATCATAGATCAATTCTCATTAATGTTCATATAAATGGATCTCATATCTAGTTCATGACCCAATTACATTCAACCAATCAAAGCATGGTCCACTAGGGCATATCTCATTATGGCGACAAGAATCACATCGCGACTTTCCTAAGGTATGAAATGATGTTGTTCCATCCAATCAACCTTAAGTACGTCACTTATTAAATGAAGGATACCATTACGGCTAACTACTTCACGATTTATAACCTTACCACTTGGTTCAAGGTTCCACATAAATGACCTTCGTATCATCATGCAAGGTCTAACCTATATTCATTTATTCAAAACTAAGACCCTTTAGGTTCCTAAGTCAAGACATCACATATTCATTCATCACATAAACATAGTGAAAAGTAGTGCGGAATCAAAACTTTTCAAAAACATAATATAGTCTTCAAAATATCTTTCATATAAAAGTAATAGGAAGTACTAAGTCTCAATCCCATCATCTTAAGACACAAGAGTGCTTAGGACACGGCCATACATCAAAATACGAATATAGAAATACTCAGTCTATTACAACACTTTGAATGAAAACGTAAAGGACATCTATGCCCTCGAGTCAAGTGAGGACATACTTCAACCTCTCTTGAACGATATTCTAAGTCCAAGTCTTCACTTCTCAAAGCTCCTACCAAGAATTATATACATAGATAAAAGCATGGAGTTAGTACAACCATATGTACTAAGTATGAATTTATGCATAAAAATTATGAAAACGAACATTTATTGGAAATATGCATATTTTCATTTAAAAATCATATTATAACCATAGGAACAACATTTAGCAACTTGAAAACACATAAGATAATATTCAAACCAAAAATCATATTTTAGAGATCACTTTACAATGAACTCATTCACTGTTACAGTGAAATATTTCACTGTACAGTGAAGATGCTTATTCTCCACTTAAGACACCCTTTAGCATGCAATATTCTCACTTAAAGTTATCCTAATATTCACTTAAGTCACATAAAGAGAGACCGCCCATACACCCTCTCTAGATCTGCCTAAACGACACTTAGGATTACTTATAATGAGTCACATACAAACTTCAAGACATCAACATATAGACAATATGACATCTCCTCATCAAAGGCTATCAAAAGACTTACTTAAGTAGGTCAAGAAGATAACGTCCATAGTTACCTCTTCAAGAATACCTAAATAGTCCTTAAAACTACTAAGGATTAGATCATGTCCAAAAAATCAACCAAATTCCCCAACTAGATTAATCCTTAAGACTTCCAAAGATAAGACATGAAAAGATCATCCCTTATTCCCTTTTTACACTTTAGCAAAGGAATTCTAAAGTCACTATAGATTAGGTATTAATTTATTTACATACTCCTTAACATAAGTCATTAGTTCAATAAGACTCATACATCACATAAAGGATATTAAAATAATGGTCCTAGACAAGACCTAGGAACTCCACATAACACCTTTAAAGTCTATTGTGCAATGTCTAGATAGCGTCCCATACCACCACCTGAACTCCATAAACTCCTCTAATGCTAATAGGTATTCCATATGATGAGAATAGTCAATAACCAACATAGACCATGATAGCAAGACATGGAATCTTGATTTCTATCCTACTCCGATGAGGTTGTTCTACCTGTCAATGGCAGAACTTGGACACATCCCATGTAGGCACATGTTTAAGGAATATGAAGGGAATACTTTGTAATCTAGTCTCATACTTAACTAGAACTACTTTCCCTTACCATACTCACTCAGGGATAGCCTTATTTCTCATATATCAATTCTCATTAAGGTTCATATAAATGGATCTCATTTCTCACTAGGGCATGTCTCACTGTGGAGACAAGAAACTCATCGCGAATTTCCTAAGGTATGATATGATGTCGTTCCAGCCAATCAACCTTAAGTCCATCACTCATTACATGAAGGATACCATTATTGCTAACTACTTAACGATTTATAACCTTACCACTTTGTTCAAGGTTCCACATAAATGACTTTCGTATCATCATGCAAGGTCTCACCTATATTCATTTATTCAAGAGTAAGACCCTTTAGGTTCCTAAGTCAATACAACACATATTCACATAAGCATCAAGTAAGGTACCCAAGTCTACCTAACCAAGACACAACATACTTCCATTTAACACAAATTGCCTATCTTCCTGTAGACTCTTTGGAATTACCCTTAACCTTATTTATTCATCCTATTCATTACCTTAACATTATCAACCTAACCATTTTAGACTCATCTAGCCAATTTAGGATTAACCATGTATCAATTTTAAGACTACACACTTAACACACAGCCATAACATGACATTATTAACTAAATAGTATCAATAGTCTAACACATACTTTCACATATAGGTACATATGATCACACATCATAAAATCAACTACACAAATAGTCATATAATTTCAAGTAGTGCCGACAAAGCCACGATCATCAATATTCTACAAAGTAACACTGACAACGCCACATCAATTCACATAGCACCGCCACCAAAGGTGGACCAAACAAATAATAACATAATTGAAGTATAAACAACATAAAAATAAATAAAATGGGGAAGCATACCTTCATCCCCTCATCCACACTTCAATTCAATGCCAAATCAACCAATTCAACATCACAAGGCCCTTACCCATGGCCATGAACAATAATTCAAAGCAATAACCATAAAACTCAATGAATCTACATCAATTCAATCTAGGTTTAATAATCTAAGATCAATTATATATCAATTGAATACAATTCTTATATCATTAGAAAGCCCATAAGAAACTACATAACAATTCAACAATGTTAGCCTAATGTCAAGTAACCCAATAAGTAGTCAAAACTAGGGTTCATGAATTTACATGGGTTCATAGGTAATTTATGTTAAAATCATAAAAAAAAATATCAACTAGATCAAAATTCAATGTTTAGAAATCGGTTATGCAAGAACCCATGATAGAAACATGAAAATGGACAATTCAACTTTAAAAAAACATCTTGAGAGTTGCGCTCCTTGATGAAACAAGTTTCAAGGATCAAATTACATACCCCAAGGATGATAATATCTCCCTTTGATGAAGAATTTACACTAAAAACGCCACACCAAACTATTTTCTACAATTTGGACTTCAATAAAGACTTTGGGATTTCTTAAGGGATTTGGGGTTTTCAATTTAGAAGAATGAAGTCTTTATGGTGTTAACTACTCATATAGTTAATTAAAATACCCAATAAACCCTTAAAAACTGTCAATGAATTAATTTAGAAGTGGGTTGAATTTACGTTTTAACCCCTAACTTGGAAGCAACACTTGCGCAGACAGCTTCCCTCGACGACTTGCCCTCGACGAGGCATCGTCCGCACGACGGGCCGTCACTAGCCACCGTCGGTGGTTGCAGTAGCTTGAAAAATCTCCTTTTCCCTCAGATGTTCAACTCCCCATCGACGACACCCTTTAATGGGGCGTCAATAGGCCTACAGTTGTTGACTGCTCCGTTATTTGGGGTCTGCGTGGGACTGCCATGCCAACAATTTTGGGTCCTTCCTCAAGGACCCTTATATGGTCCTTGGGGATAATTTTCTTGTACCTTTCGACCCAAATACAACCGTCTATAATTTTAACACCTCCCACCTGCATTTCATACAAAACGAACACATGAAACTCGACGAAACACGCCTAGACGTACAAGGTCAGTTGAAGGCATATCATTCGAACGCCTTGGATGTTCTTGGTCATTTGACCTTCAAACTTCACGAAACTATAAAAACTGATTATATATGCTATATAACTCATTTAATGACCTGGAAACCTCATGAAACACACGTAAACGCATAGAATCACATATGAGACATTTAGGTTACTTAGTCGTCGAATGTCTTAGTCGTCCCTTGATGTTTGATTACCAACACACCTAATGCTTTAGATACTGTCTCTATACAATATTAGAAACATTTAGGACTTAAGAACATCAATACCAACATGTTAGGATCTATTTAACCTAAGTCATTTTCTAGGTCTTACAAGGACGACCTTAATTAGATATTTTGACATTTCTGTTAAGTAAAATATATTGAATTTGATGAGGTAGCAAACTATTTTTGCATACATGGGTTTCTGAACAATCTTAAGAACTTGAATGGATTCTACTAGGGCATAAAATAATTTTGCTTTTTCCTCTGTTGTTGCATCTGCCCAAGAACCCCATTACTTCCTAAATGGTAGTCGCTTAGGCGGACCTTGCCTCCTTTAAGAGGTAGTCACTTAAGCGGCTAGAGAGATACTATAGCAGGCCTCTAGCGTCAGATTTGCAACTTCAGCGGTAATGATGCCACTTAAGCAGGGCTGCCTGAATGACCAACTCACCTCTTTAGCAGCCATAAGTTGTAGTTATACTTCAAAAATTTGTTCATTGTTCCCCATTCAAAGTTTGATTTCTCTTAATTAGTGCTCTATTTTGTAGTATTTTCTTGGGATATTTTGAATCTTGTGTTAGGATCATTTGGCTGCATTAGGGGCACAGATTATAGGTAAATGTTCGTCCCAAGTTAAAGACATCTCTCTTTTTCTCCATTATGTTTTATGATCTGCAATGGTGCATGAACTATATCAGTTCAAAGTACGCTCATATTTTGCTCACTTTTTAAGGCAAGAGCTCATTGAGTAATGAAACCTGTAAACAAAGTCAAAAATTTAATATTCATACGGATCACACTACAATTTTGGGTAAATATTTCATCACATATTCAATTATTGTGAATTGGGTGGAAGAATGTATGTATTGACGTCATGACCATTTACTTAATAGTATGAGAGCAACCGGAGGTTGTTTATAAGAGAAAGGGTTCAATTTAGATTATTCTGGAGCGGGCGTGATTGAGTTTGATATAGTATGTTAATAATAGGTTGAAATTTTGTATAGATTTCTATATTTTTATCTGATTTTATCGAGGGTCGTATCGTGCACCACTATGGTTACTATTATCGAGGGTCGTATTGTGCACCACGATAGATGCATATGTCATTCATGGGTCTCGGACTGAGAGACAGCGAGTGTGTATCACTAGGTCAGACATGCATCATTATACTTGACATTGCATTCCATTGAACATACTCATTATTATTGATCTTCATATTGTGTTTTGCTGATCTTTTGAATGTTTTTACTGATCTTTTTAATGTCTTTCTATTGAACTTTTGATTGATGAATACGGAGCTTCTTGTTAAGGATATATAATTTGTTAAAGTGTTATTGTTAGAGATATGCGGTTCTTGCGCTCGAGGGCCTTTAACGAATGTTTTTATTAGAGTTTAAGGAAGATAACCTAAGAATGTAATTCTAATGATTCCACCAGCTCGAGAAAAGTTATTTAAGACTAGTAGCATAGTTGGCATTACTCCCAAGCCTTCCAGGTTAATTCTGTTGCCCGATTGAAGAATTTTAGCTTAAAATAAAAATTGGGTATGGGACCCACATTTCATCATGATTACCGTGAATGGAAGTATTTATGGTTTTGTTGGGTACTAAATACCGATTATAATGGGGTATCATAGTTTATTTTTGCGGATATGGTTTTGAAAGAGTTTAGGATCCCGCATCGAAGATATTTAGCCTTATATCTTGTGATTTTAATTGAGGCGTGCTTGTGTTTGTACTTCCATGGACATGTCTATGGATGGCATGCGCGTTTTCAGGTGTGCACCGGATAGCACGTGCATACGAGTCGTTCTGCTGTCTCGACTGGTTAAGGCAAGTCACAAGGAAGCCTTGGCTCATTTAATATTTTCATGATATATGTTTATCCAAACTGCAATTTTTGTGATTCAAATTCCAACACTCTCGTAATTCTCGGGGCAACGTTGTGAAGTGATTGGATTGTGTTAGTGAAACTTTTTTCAAGGTGAATATTTCCAATAAGTTGTTGCCACTTCTCTTTCATTTGAGTTTTTTGTTGTGTTGCTGTGTTATTTGATTTTCTGGCCATAAATATGTTTTATTTTGGGACACAAATTCAAGGCGTAGTATAGGACCTTTTGAAAAAGTACTTTCCATAATATATGGCACTGATCTATTATTTAAATTTTACTATAAAATTGGTATGTCGCTGTTTTGGGTGCTTTTAGTGTCTCTACAACCATAATTACATTGCGATCAAATTTTTTATAGTTCGGTAGCATGCGTAGCCTGTTCGGAAGGGAAAAAGCTCCGGCCCTATGATTTCGAGAACGGTCGGCCTATATGTATGCTCCAGCTTCCTTTCTAATTAGATTGAGCATGAATGTGTAAATTCATGATAAGTAGTGTGAATTGGGGGCAAGTAGCTAGTTATTTATACTTTTTTTTCCCAGAAACCTTGATTAAGATTTGATTAATAGTATTTTGAGGGTAGTATCTTGTTGGTAGAGGGTTGTATGCGTTTTGTCTCATTCTATGTGATTCACTTGTTTTACTACTTGTTTCTCGAAGCATGTTTGGCCTTAGACTAGGATAGACTAGTGTTTCCATAAAATTGTGAGCCTTGTGATTTTTGTATGCCTTCATTGTTGGTAAGACGGACTAGGTCCTTCTATAATGAAATAGCAAACTTGGGCATCATAGTATGCTTCTTAGTTTAGGCATTTACGTAGCTTGTTAGGATTTCTTTCATCACTCTCCTAATTTTATGGGTCTGAGGTGTTACTGGGGTTATACTATGGTGTAAATTGGAAATTGATTAACATATGTTAGAAGCTTTATGTTGATACCCCAGGATGGACAGTGTATGATTTCTTAACTTGACATTGGGATTCTCCTTACAATACACACCCTTGTCACTCTCGTTAGTTTGATTATAAGTTGGTTGGTTACGAAGATTATTTCCCATTTGAGGTTGATGTATTATGAATCGAGGCCATTATTTCCAATTAGAGGATAATGTTCTATGGTTTGAGGCAGTTTTCCAACTAGAAATTGATGTTTTGGGTTCGAGGCCCAAATGCTATCACTTTGGGTTCGAGGCCCACGTAAGTTTTATTGGAATTTGGGTGGGCGCCCCGACTAATTTTCTAGGATTCAGATCTAGGCTACTCTTCTTTCTTGTAAACTTAGCTATTTCATTGAACCTGTCTGCTTATGGGGTCCGTTTGTGTTTTATTCGAACCTACACATGAGTGTACCTTTTAGGATTATGCGGTTCCAGTTAGGTTTAGTTTAGACGTACGTAGATTTGCTTTTAGTATGCTCGGGTATCTTTGTTATAGATCTGCTTTGGCCTCTGTATGTCCCTATTGTTTCAAATTATTTTTACCTTTCTTTTTGGTTGGCCTATGATACATTCTAAGTACCTTATTTTGGTACTTATGCTACACTTTGCATCTTTTTATGATGCAAGTCCTAGTACCACCGACCCGTTGTAATTATATGTGTCATCTTTGTAGCTTAGGGATGTCAAAGAAAAGGGTGAACACTTGGTGTCCTAGATCAACCTATCTTTTCTGCACATATGGTCGTTTGCCTTTTTTCCTTTGAGATGGCTTATTGTGGACCACTTTTCGGACTTATATTTATTCTTTTGAGAAAGCTCTATACTCCTGACTTCCAGGTTCTAGAAGGTATCTATTATATGTTGTTTTTGGTTTTCTTCTATTTCTATGATTCCTTATTGTTATGTTATTTTCTGTTTTGTTTTATTCTAGTACACGTTATTTGTTGTTCTAAGTATGGGCTGGCTTACCTACTAGTGGGTTATATTAGGTGTTATCATTACTCGGGATGTGGGGTCATTAGAATCTAACCCACTTTCTGTGAAGACGACCTCAATTAGATGTTATGACATTTCTATTAAATCAAATATATCGAATTTGATGAGTTAGCAAAATGTTTTTGCAAACGTGGGTTTTCGAACCAATCTTAAGAACTTTAATGGAGTCCACTAGGGCATAGCATTGCTTTTTACTCTGTTGTTGCATCTTCCCTGGCAACCCCATTACCTCTTAAGTGGTAGTCACTTAGGCGGCCCTGGCATCCTTCAAAAGGTAGTCACTTAAGCGGTTAGAGAAATTCTATAGCAGTCCTCTAGTGTGAGCTTTGCAATATTAGCGGTAATGGTGCCACTTAAGCAGGACTGCCTGAGTAACCAACTCACCTCTTTAGCAGCCATAAGTGGTAGTTATACTTCAAAAATTAGTTCATTGTTCAACATTCAAAGTTTGATTTTTTTTTAAATAGACCTCTTTTGGTGGTATTTTCTTAGGAATATTTTGAATCTTGTGTTAGGATCATTGGGTTGCATTAGGGGCACATATCATAGGTAAATGTTCTTCCCAAATTAAAGACATCTCTCCATCATGTTTTATGATCCATAATGGTGCATGAACTATATCAGTTCAAAGTACGCTCATATTTTTCTCATTTTTTAGGCAAGAGCTCATTGAATTGAACGAATCCTATAAACAAAGTCAAAAATGTAATTTTCATACGGATAACACACTACTATTTTGAGCTAATATTTCAGCACATCTTCAATTATTGTTAATTGGGTGGCATAATGTATGTATTGACGTCATGACCATTTACTTAATAGTATGACAACTATCGGAGGTGGTTCATAAGAGAAAATCTTTAGTTTAGATTATTCTGGAGTGGGCGTGATTGGTTTTGACGTAGTATGTTGATCATATGTTGAAAATGTGTTTATATTTATATATTTTTATCTGATTTTATCGAGGGTCGTATCGTTCACCATGATGGATACTATTATCGAGGGTCATATCGCGCGCCACGATAGATGCATATGTCCTTTAAGGGTCTCGGACTGAGAGATAGTGAGTGTGTAACACTTGGTCAGACTTGCATCATTATACTTGACATTGCATTCCATTGCACATACTCATCATTAGTGATCTTGATATTGTGTGTTGCTGATATTTTGAATGCCTTTCAATGGAACTTTTATTGATGAATACGGGGTTTTTGTTGAGGATATATAATTTGTTAAAGTGTTCTTGTTATAGAGATGCGGTTCTTACGTTCGAGGGCCTTGAATGATAGTTTTTATTAGAGTTTAAGGAACATGACCTAAGAATGTAATTCTAATTATTTCACCACCTCGAGAAGAGTTATTTAGGACTAGTAGCATAGTTGGCATGACTCCTAAGGCTTCCAGGTTTATTTAAAGGCCCGTTTGAGGAAGTTTAGATTGAAATAGATATTGGGTATGGGACCCACTTTTCATCAAGACTACCATGTATGGAAGTATTGATGGTTTTTTTGGGTACTAAATACTGATTATAATGGGGTATCATAGTTTATTTGCGACGATAGGGTTTTGAACGAGTTCAGGATACCACATTGAAGATTTTTAGCCTTATCACTAGTGATTTTAGTTGAGGTGTGCTTGTGTTTGTACTTCCATGGACATGTCTATGGATGGCATGTGCGGTTGCACGTGTGCGCCGCATTTGCGAATGACAACTGGCAAGTGCATTCGAGTCATTATGCTGTCTGGACTACTTAAGGCAAGTCAAAAGGAAGCCTTGGCTCATTTAATGATTTCATGATATCCCTCTATCGAAACTGCAAATTTTTGTGATTCAATTCCAACACTCTCGTAATTCTCGGGGAAACGTGGTGAAGTGTTTGGATTTTGTTAGTGAAATTTTTTTCATTGTGAATATTTCCAATAAGTTGTGGCCACTTCTCTTTCATTTGAGATTTTGTTGTGTTGATGTGTTGTTTGATTTTCAGGCCTCAAATTTGTTTAATTTTGGGACACAATTTCAAGGCAAAGCGTAGGACCTTTTGAAAAAGTACATTTCAAAATTTATGGCACTAATCCACAATTTCCATTGGTCTATCACTGTTTTGGGTGATTTTAGTGTCTCTACAACCATAATTACATTGTGATCCAATTTTTGATAGTGTGGTAGGATGCATAGGCTTTTCGGAAGGGAAAATTCTCTGACCCTATGATTTCGAGCATTCACGATGGGCATATATGTATGCTACAACTACCTTTCTAATTAGATTGAGCATGAATGTGTAAATTACTGATAAGTAGTGCGAATTGGGGGTGGGTACCTAGTTATTTATACTTTTATTCCTAGAAGTCAGGATTAAAGGTTGATTACTATTGTTTTGAGGGTAGTATCTTGTTGGTAGATGGTTATATGTGTGTGGTCGCATGCTATGTGATTTACTCGTTTTACTACTTGTTTCTCGAAGCATGTTTGGCCTTAGATTAGGATAGACTAGTGTTATCATAAAATTGTGAGCCTTGTAATTTTTGTATGCCTCCACTGTTGCTAAGACGGACTAGGTAGTATCATAGTATGCTTCTTAGTTTAGGCATTTACGTAGCTTGTTAAGTCTTCTTTCGTCACTCTCCTGATTTTATGGGTCTAATGTGTTACTAGGTTTATGCTATGGTGTAAATTGGAAATTGATTAACATATCTTAGTAGCTTTCTGTTGATACCTCAGGGTGGACAATGTCAATTGATTTCTTAACTTGACATTGGGATTCTTCTTAGATTAACACACCCTTGTCACTCTCGTTAGTTCTATTATGAGTTGGTTGGTTATGGAGATTTTTTCCCATTTGAGGCCGATGTATTATGAATCGAGGCCATTAATTCTAATCTGAGGCTAATGTTCTATGGTTTGAGGCAATTATTTCCAACTTGAAATTGATGTTTTAGGTTAGAGGCCCAAATGATATCACTTTGGGTTCGAGGCCCATATAATTTTTATTGGAATTTGAGTGGGAGCCCCGACTAATTTTCTAGGATTCGGATCAAGGTTTCTCTTCTTTCTCGTAGACTTAGCTATTTCTTTGAACCTCTCAAATTATGGGGTCCGTTTGAGTTTGACTCAAACCTACCTACTAGTGTACCTTCTAGGATTATGCGGTTCTAGTTAGGTTTAGTTTAGGTGTACTTAGATTTACTTTTGGTATGCTCGTGTGGCTTTGTTTCAGATCCTCTTTGGCCTCTATATGTATATATATTCTATTTGTTTCAAATTATTTTTACCTTTTTTACTTGGTTGGCCTATGATATATTCTAAGTACCTTATTTTGGTACTTATGCTACACTTTGCATCTTTTAATGATGCAAGTCCTAGTACCATCTACCCGTTGTTAATTGTATGTGTCGTCTTTGTAGCTTAGGGATGTCAAAAAAAAAGGTGATCACTTGATGTCCTAGATCAACCTATCTTTTTTTGTACATATGGTCGTTTGCCTTTTTCCTTTAAGATGGCTTATTGTGGACCACTTTTGGGACTTGTATTTATTCATTTGAGAAATCTTTATACTCGTGACTTCCAAGTTTTGGGAAGGTATCTATTATATATTGTTTTTGGTTTTCTTCTATTTCTATCGTTCCTTATTGTTAATGTTCTTTTCTGTTTAATTTTATCCTAGTACTCGTTATTTGCCATTCTAAGTATGGGCATGCTTACCTACTAGTGGGTTATAGTAGGTGTCATCATGACTCGGGATGCTGGGTCGTGAGAAAGGAACCCACTTTTTTTAAGACGACCTTAATTAGATGTTTTGACATTTCTATTAAATCAAATATATCGAATTTAATGAGGTAGCAAAATGTTTTTGCATACGTGGGTTTTCGAACCAATCTTCAAAACTTGAATGGAGTCCACTAGGGCATAGCATAATTTTGCTTTTTCCTCTTTTGTTTCATCTGCCCAAGCAACCCTTTTTCCTCCTAAGTGGTAGTCGCTTAGGCGGCCTTGGCCTACTTAAAGAGGTTGTCACTTAAGCGGTTAGAGAGATACTATAGCAGGCCTCTAGCGCAAGCTTTGTAACTTTAGCGGTAATGGCACCACTTAAGCAGGGCTGCCTGAGTAATCAACTCACATCTTTAGCAGCCATAATTTGTAATTATACTTCAAAAATTAGTTCATTGTTCAACATTCAAAGTTTGATTTTTTTTTTAATTAGATCTCTATTTGGTGGTATTTTCTTGGGGATATTTTAGGGGCACATATTATAGGTAAATGTTCGTCCCAAATCTAAGACATCTCTCCTTTTTTCATCATGCTTTATGATCCATAATGGTGCATGAACTATATCAGTTCAAAGTACGCTCATATTCTCCTCATTTTTTAGGCAAGAGCTCATTGAATTGTACAAAACCTAATCAGAGTCAAAAATGTAATTTTCGTACGGATCACACACTACAATTTTGGGTTAATATTTCATCACATCTTCAATTATTGTGAATTGGGTGGCAGAATGTATGTATTGATGTCATAATAGTATGTGAGCAATCAGAGGTGGTTTATAAGAGGAAGGCTTCAATTTAGATTATTCTGGAGTGGGCGTGATTGGATTTGACGTAGTATGTTGATCATAGGTTGAAATTGTGTTTATATTTATATATTTTTATCTAATTTTATCAGGGGTTCCTAGAATGTATCATCTTTAGTTTGTCAACACCTTGCCTTAGATTTCTTTTCAAGTATTTTTTGAGAAATTTAAGCATGTATGTCTATGTTGTGTTGTTGCCTTTCCATGTTTTAGCTTCATACCTTCTTTGATTTGCTTATTGTTAGCTATACTTAGACATAGACTAAGCATAGTCTAGTGATATCCTTATATTTACTATTTTGGATCCCTTATGCCTTAGAAATACTCCAATGCCAGTTTGATCGGTTTAGCTCATTGTAGACTAATGTAGCGGACTGATGTATTGAAGAATGAACTATTATCTAAGAGAAAACTTAACTCTTATATACTTTCATCCATAACTTCCTTATAATTATTCCCTGGTGTATTTCAGTTGAGATATCATGCCTTATTTATGATATTCAATCGACCCGTTGGTTTCGAGCTGGAGTTGGTCCCTAGTGATTGTGATTGTGAATTCTATCTATGGTATAGTCCCGCATGATGATGAGCTTGTGATTTTTGAAAAACTCAGTCTATTAGCAACAGTTTGAGGCCCTATAGCATTTACACTAGACGGGGTTAGGTACGAGACCTGACGTTATTATTTCATTAAGTACTTTAGGAAGCCTTTCTTGTTGTTCATGTCTTATCTTTTCCATTTAATTTCGAGATTATATATCATCTTAGTCTTAGTCACGGATATATTACCTCTTTAGTGTATTCATCATGGTTATGGGGGGGGGGGGGGGTTTGGGTTATTTACTTTTCAATTACCCTTGAGTGCACCTTATGAGCTTATGAGGTCCAATTATATTTTATATATTTAGTTTTCTTTAGTGCTGCATTTAGTATAGATTCGTGGTCTTTACAGTTAAAATTTTTCACTATTGCTTCATTTATCCGACCTATATTCATCACTTATTTCCTCGCTTTTCGGTGTGTATTTTCTTTCCAAGCTCAGCAGGCCTATATGCCTACTAGGTACCTAGTGTTTTAGTACCCAAATTGTATTGTACATCTGTCTTCTTGATTAAGAACTGTCCATAATCTTGATATATGACCTTTTCTGAGGACTTTCAATGACTTAGGGTTACCAAATGGCATCCTATTTTGCTCATATCCGTTTGTATATGGTTTTGACTACTTGTTTTAATTCAAGAAAAGTTTGTACTTATTTTTTTTAATTTTGTAGCTTGTTTTATTTATAGTAGCTTTTGTACCTTCGTCCCACAGGTTATGGGATTCGATCATTTGATATTGGATAGATTTATGTCATTTCCTTATTTCTTATATCTTTTCCTTATATTGTTTTCATCTTCTTGTTGATTGTTGATTATTTCCAATATGGTTGTTAGTTTCCAATATGGGATAAATACTAGTCTACATACCGGTGGATTTTGGTGTTGCCTTCATAAATCAATTTTTTGGGATGTATCAAAACCACCATCGTTGAGTTCAGATCTTTCGTGGTCGTGGATGATTTTCCCTATGGTGAACTATTGGCATCCGAAGATTAAGGTCAGTGGGGGTGCCACACCACGCGAGAGCTTCGACGGAAACTTTATTTTTATAGAAGTATTTATGTACAACATATGGATCAATAATACCCGTGCCACCTAGAGAACAAACGCATTCTTTGGCGCAATGGTAGAGCGTCCAGTTTGTAATCCCTTGATCAAGGGATCAATTCTACGTAGCAGCCTTTTTTTGTTTTAATTTTTCCTTTTAACCACATGCATCATTTCTTTTTTAAACTACTAGCACATTCTCTTTTGATTTTTGATTTCTTTTTACTCATCAAATTCTTATTAAGTATTAATAAATAATTATTTTGTAACTAATTTAATATACCTCATTGACTTTTCTTTTACATCATTAAATATATTTAAAAACTTCTCTTTACCATTGAAACCTCCTTTAATTGAACAACAAAAATTTGTCATTAATTAAAGCATCAAGCTTCCGTCCGTCGCCCAATCCTGCTCTCCCCTCCTACCACAAGACGAATAATTCTATCTGAATCTAAAATTGATTTAATTGATTAGTCTACTTAGAATTAGAGACAATCTAAAATTTGAATATTTTGACGCACCAATACTATCTTAATTTAGGTAGTTAACAAAATTTTTACTACAATTAACGAATAATGTAGTATTTGATTGGTACTAATGGATTGAATATGATTTATAAGCTAAACTTAAAATAAAAATAATCAAATAAGAATGAATTGTATTCTCTCGAGTGGTTCCTCTGGCTTGTACCAAATAAACAACGGCATCCCTATGCTGCTTATGGGTGCACGGTTGATTATACCCTACTTTATGTCAGTTTTTCACGATAGATATACATATATACACATTTTTTAAGTTAAAAAATGCACGTACATCCCTATCAAATCATGTGGGTCCGCCTCTGCTTGGCACCCAGTGACTCTAATTTCTAGATCCGCCTCTATACAATATGTGTATATATATATATGTATATATATATGTATATATATATATATATA